>NW_017731568.1:2389507-2407490 GCF_001890085.2 Hipposideros armiger
GAGCTGTTGTTCAGCATCTTAGTTGTAGAGGGCAGTGTCACTGGCCCTCATATGTGGGATCCGAACCCGGGCCCTCTGGCGTCCGAAGCCAGTTCTTAACCATTGCGCCACTCGGCCGGCCCAAGGCACATACTTTTTAAAGATGGAATACTATATCTCAAGTTTTGCTTTAATTGGCTCTCTAGGAAAATGCTTTTGTACCCTATATAGTACTGCAAATAAATACATGTTAAATGTAAATAATGTATTAACATAGATGCTATAGAAGTGTTGGTATAGATGAACTTATTGAATATTCCATCGCTCACCCATATTCCTTAAAGCAATACTTTGGAAATGTATTAATTGGTATATTAGCTGGTAATTTGGTTGGTATGCCAAACAGTCCTGTGTTATAGCCCTATCTATTTTCGATATTATCTTAGTCATAATTTAAAAAGCTAAATAAACACTAGGAATATCTGGGAAAAATATAACCCATGCCCATGTACTATTAATGAGGAATAACAAAGGTTGATATTTCCATGTTTTCTCTAACTGCATAAATCTTTATATTTTAATTTTTTTCTAAAATTAAATTTATTGGGGTGACAATGGTTAGTAAAATTACATAGGTTTCAATTGTGCCTTTCTATAATACATCATCCATATATCACACTGTGTGCTCACCATCCAGAGTCAGTTCTCCTTCCATCACCATATATTTGACCCCCTTTACCCTCATCTACCACCCCACTCCCCCCTTACTCTCTGCTAACCACTAAACTATTATCTGTGTCTAGGACTTTTTGTTTCTTTGTTTGTTTGTCTTGTTCCTTTGTTGCTTTCAGTTTTATATCCCACATATGAGTAAATGCATAAATCTATACTGAGAGATAGGAAGTCCCCTTTCTGCAATACTTTTTCGCAGTAGTTCATTCTTCTTATGCCTTCCCCAGAGTCAACCTCTATTATGAATTTGAAATACATTCTTCCACTTTATCATAGTAAATTTTAACTTCTGCTGTTTATAAACAAATACATTTTTAAAATTATATAAATGGTAACATACCAAATATCTTTCTACAACTTGATTTTCCCCCACTTACTGTTATATTTTAAATCTATCTGTTTTGATACATTTAGATATGTGTATTCATTTTCATTGACCTTCCCTTTTATATCTTTCCCTGAAAGAAATGGAGTTACTGAGTTGTATGATTGGGCTTTTTAAAACTTCATTAGGTAATGCTGAATTGTTCTCTAAAGTGGCTGTGGTAATTTATTCTCCCACCAGAATATAGAGAGTCCCCGTGATTTTACACATCTTTGACAATATTTGGGAATAATAGATTTAAAAATTGCTTTCCCCCCTAACTTTTAATTGTTTTCAATTTTTAAAATTGAATTAATGAATATTTTTAATGTTCTTGGAAACCATATAATTTTGGTTACTTTTTACTAGGCAGCATTTTATTATGGTAGATGGGTATCATCAGATTTGTTAAAAACAAACAACTATTCTTAAAACATGTTATACTCTCAGGTAACAGGATTAAACTTGAAAACTAGTTAATAAATAAAGCTTCCATATTTGTTCAGATTAACTTATTAAAATTAATTCAATGATCTTCATTCAGTCCAAGCTACAGTTTAAATAAATTACATAATTGTGTATTATAAATACACATGTATATAATATATGTTATCTATGTCTATAAAAATCTCATCAATCAATCAATCAATCAATCAATCCATAAATTATAATAAACAACATAGGCAGGTCCAACCTCCTGAGTATCTATTTTGTCTTGCTTGTATGTTTTGTCTCCTATTGCTGCCCTTCAAATCATTGCTGTTTGCCTTGAAGATAAATTCACAGCTTGAACTTTTCATTTAGCTAATTGGTACTTGTTTTTGCCACTGAGTTGTTCTCATTCAACTGGGTAATGAAACTGGAAATTGCTTCCTCTCAGAATCTCATTTAAATGAAGACAAACCATAAATGTGGCAGTACTTTGCTTAGAAGTCACATGGAGATAAGATAGCTCTTGACCTTAGATCAAAAAGTCATGCCTGAGTTGGAACTTTTGGTATGACAACACAAGCAGGTCAGCTAATTCTCTCCTCAAAGAGCAACTATAAAACTGGACATTGTCAAAAACAACCATTTGAGAGCTCTGGACATCTACCAAAGGCATGCAACAAAGTAAGAAGTGTTAATTCATGAAAAATTACTGAACTCCAAAATCAGCGAGAATCAGTGGCACTCTTGCCTACGGCTATTCCCAATTTATATGGTGCAGTTATTCTACCTGGATAAGGAAGGCTACGAAAACCAAAAACCGGAAGCTTCACTTTGGGAAGAGTCTCCCTTGATTTCAAGTGGAGGTGAAAAACCTCTTCTTATCGGTGTTGTCAGTAAAACTAGTAATCTTGATGAGAAGCCACCAGGGAAGGCCAACAGCTCAGCTAGCCTGAGATTGTCATTCTGACTGCAGTAAGCAGCAGAAAATGATGTAGAAATTTAACAAGGACACCACAGAAATGAGGTAGCCCTAGGAAGGCTTGATAAGCTTGCTACATATTCTTGACCAACTGGAAGTAAATGTTCATGGGAGACTGAACAGAATCCCAACTTTTCCCATATCATAGGTGGTCTGGGAAGCTGTGTTCGTGCACAGGTGAGACACAAGAAGGCCCTATGGATAGTCAAAGCTGGAGCATACCTGAAAGGTGCTGAACTTTCAATGTGCTTCCCAACTTGCACACACATCCTTAGGCAGAGGGTGGAAGCCATGCCTGAATTAGGGTTTGAGCAGAAATATAGTGCTTTGCCTGATAGACCAACCAGAGGATACCAGACTTTTAGTCCACTTTAGGAGTAAACAATAAATTCTTACAAAAGACAAAAGTGTTCCTATGATAGAGATCTAGAGTACCATCACCATTGCCTTTATCTACAGATAGTATTCAATGCAGTAGTATAGTAGTCAAATTAGATTTGTTCTGTTATGCATCTATATACAGCACCATTTGTCATAAGCAGTCATACCGATAATCTCCACAAGTGATTAGAAGGTTATTGGCTAGCAAATAAGTGTGCATGCTTTAGTCTAGTTGTATCAGTATATGGGGCAAAACTATGCATTGCAAAATTTGGATTTATATTACAGAGGTAAACACTGTTATATATGACCAACTGAAAATAATTTTAAAAACAACCAGAATAAATAAAAACAAAACAAGTCAAAATCCTGATGCCCAAGACTTGTAAGGTGTATATGTATTAACAAGGTGGTATAGACTGAATATTTGTGGCCCCTTCCCTGCCCCGCCCATTCACGTGTTAAATCCTAACACCCAGTGTGATGGTATTTGTAAGTGGGGCTTTTGGGAGTTAAGTTATGGTGTGGAGTCCTCATAAGTAGAATTAGTGCCTTTATAGAGACTCCATACTTTGGAAGAAAGCACCCCTGTAACTCACCAGTGAGGTGTCATAAATTACCAGAGTCTGAGAACTACCCCAAGACATAATTTTAACTTTAGAACCACTTTTTTTTCATGCTGCTGGACAAGTAATTCTTCCTGCTCACAAAACCAAACCCCTTATTCCACAAAATGGACTCTCATCTACCCATTAATTTTTGTGAGGCACACACTGACGTGCATGAAAGGTCCAGAAAGATGCTGCGCTGCTGATCTGAAGCCCAGAGGAAAAGGATGCAACACGGCCATACTTCTGTGAGGTCCCTATAGATATCACTGTGTGCACCTCCCAGAGCGGTCTGCGGCCCGCTGACTGCAGGGGGAGATGGCTTCTTACAGCTGACTTGCACCTGTGCACTGAGCCCTGGGGAGTAGCAACATTTGTGCCCTGCAGCCCTCGAGGGAGCAGTGCCTCGTGCTGGGTGTCAGAGGTCTTGTTCCCGGCCCTGGCTCTGCCACAGTCTGGTTGTGTTACTTGAGCCAAGTTGTTTCCCTATCCTGAACCTCACTTTTCCTGTTTAAAAAATGGGAGGGTTGGATGACTGACCCGATGAGCTCTACGGGTCCTTACAATGCTGACTTTCTCCAGATCTAAAAGGAAGGAAAGGGAGGAAGAAGATTTGCCGAGAGAGATGAGTGGCCAAGTTGGACAGGTGCTCTAGCTTGTTCAACTTTTGAAATTTTGTCACGTTCCAAATGCCAGCTTCGTGACCCACCTTTACAAAGAAGTAAACTAGTAACAGCTTAGCTAACAGCTAGTGATGTTGCCCCAAAATAGCCTTTCTCCTCTGAGGAGAGTCTAGGTTTTGAGGCAGAGAAGCTTGGGTTCAGATCCCAGCTCCCCTCATTGAACACTTGTGTGGCCTTGGGCAGATCACATTTTCTCTGGGCCTCAGTTTCTTCGTGTGTGAAATGGGAATAATATCTATCTTATAGGATTGTCATTTCTTTGCTTCCTTCATTTCTGCCTTTCACTCAAAAAATAATGATGCTAATATTATTTAGTATGAGTCAAAGTTGATATTTGGGTGCTGGGGCCATGCCAGTTGTTTAAACATTGAAATGATTCCACAGCCCTGAGCCCTCCGACTGCTGCCGCCCCCTCCCTAGAGACCCTGCCTCCTTCGCGCTCCCTCCATGATTTCGCTGCTGCCTGTCCCTCAGAGGGCCTGTGGGACTCTGCTTCCATCTGATTGGCCAATGTGTGGTGCCAGTTGTTAATTGTTTTCAATTAATAGACTATTTTTTAAAGCAGTTTTAGATTTAGAGAAAAATTGAGCAGAAAATACAGAGCCCTCATATGCCCACTGCTCTATCCAACTTGCTTCTCCTGATCTTAACATCTTACGTTAGTGTGGTACACTTGTTGCCATCGATGAGCCAATATTCAAACCTCAACACATTTTTGTAAACTGAAGTCCCCTCATTTACATGAAGGCTTGCTGTTTGTGCTGTACAGTTGCTAACAGATTTTAATATGACCCTTGGTATTTATAATGGCCAATGCTTATGGAGCAGCTGTGAGGTGCTTCTAGGTGCTGTTCTAGGTGCTTTCTGCACATCCTCATTTAATTCCCACGTGTTTCAGATTTCAGTCAAAAAGAATATGAAAATTTTGTTTGTTTGACAAGTCTGCTGCCTGGAATGTCTTAGTTGAATACTAAGATCATCTGGGCTGCTTTGTTAAAAAAGGCAATGCCCAGGCCCCAACCCAGATTATTAAAGCACAACCTTTTTTGGGGGAGGTGGGGGAGAGCCCAAACATGACTCTTAAAGCCCTCAGGTCATCCTAACGTGCTCCAGGGCTGAGACCCATGTCCCAGCCTTGCCTTTCAGATGGATGTCTAGGGTCCGGCAGAAGCACTGGGGCTTGGTAGAAATGCAGACTTTCAGGCCCCACCCCAGACCCAGCAAATCAGAACCTGCATTCTAACAAGGCCCAGGTGACTTGTATGCAGGTGGATGTTGGAGATGCGAATATCTAGAGCAGTGGTTCTCAACCTTCCAAATGCCACGACCCCTTAGTACAGTTCCTCATGTTGTGGTGACCCCTAGCCATAAAATTATTTTTGTTGCTACTCTATAACTGTAATTTTGCTACTGTTATGAATCGTAATGTAAATATCTTTTTGTTTTCCGCTGGTCTTAGGTGACCCCCGTGAAAGGGTCATTCGACTCCCAAAGGGGTTGCGACCCACAGGTTGAGAACTGCTGATCTAGAGGCAGAGTTCCTGGTTTTCTGGTGATTAGGGCTCCCATGAAAATATGATGAGTAATATCACGTGAGCCCTTCCTACCATTTCAGGCCTTTTCATTCCTTGTAGTCCACCCATATGATAGGGAATGGCCCCCCACTCTAGGCCTATATGTTTGGACATTAAAACATTGTCCAGGGCCTACATGAAAAAAAATGATATGTGTTGCGATAGTGTCTCTGTAGTCACTACATGCACATGCACATAGAAGGAGGGAGAAGATTTTCTTTTTACTTTTTATATTTCTGAATTTAAAAAATTAAGAGAAAAAAAGTAAATAGAAAAGACCCCATAGAGCTCCCTTGCCCCTTCTACTAGGTGAGAACATAGCAGCAGTGGGTTCTCACGAGACACTACGTCTGTCTTGATCTTGGACTTCCAGCCTCCAGAACTGTGAGAAATAAATTTCTGTTGTTTATGAGCTGCCCAGGCTATGGTATTCTGTTATAGGAGCCCAAATGGACAGACACACGTTATATAGGGAATTTAAAGATTGTTATCTGGAGAATTTGGTATAAATACTTGGATGCAGAAGATATAGTACAATTTTATTTTATATAATACCATTTGTGATAGGAAGAATTCAAAAATGGCCCCTTAAGAGTCTGGCCCCTGGTGCATACACACCTATTCCCAGTTAGTCAATCAAACAGCAATCTAGGTGCTTCTTGAAGGGATTTTGCTGACACACTAGGGTTCCAAATTAGTTGACCCTGGGATAGAGAGATAATCCAGGTGGGCTAGATTTGATCAGATGAGCTCTTTAAAAGCAGAGATTTTTCTCCGGCTGGTCACAGAAGACCAAGTGGGAGATGCAAGGCATGAGATAGGTTTGACGTGCTGGTTTTGACTTGAAGATGAAGAAGGCTCCATGACAAGGAATGTGGGCATCCTGTAGAAGGGAAGAGTGGTCCTGGCTGACTGCAAGCAAGGAAACAGGACCTCAGGTCTACAACAGCAAGAAAGTGAATTCTGCCTACTCCAAGAATGAGTGTGGAATTTGGCTTTTTTCCCAGATGGCCCCACGCAAGAACTCAGCTGGGCCCATCCCTTGATATCAGCCTTGTGATGTTCTCAGTGGACAGCCTAGCCACTCTGTCTTGGACTCCCAACCTACAGAACTGTAAGTTAATAAGTGGATGCTGTTATATGCCTTTAAGTTTGTGGTACTTTTTATTGCTGTGCAATAAGTTAACATTTAATTGGAAATAACAACTACCATTTTGTTGCCCCTTTTCAGGGCCAGGTATGAATTAATGTCATGATATATATGAACCCTTATGAAATTTTAAATGAAAATGTTCTATACTATAGTTTACTAATTAAGGACAAATGGGGAAATAGAAATACATTTTATACCTCAACATTTTCTTCAGGGCGATACACTGGCATTGACATTTTGTTTCGCTGGGAAATATATTTTAATGAAAGAAGTTTGGCACCAATCCTGAAATACGTGTATATATATTTTTGTCAGAGCTTAATGTATAGACTTGAAATATTTGATTGTTTATTCATTAGAGCAGGATTATGGCTATCAAAACAGGAAATCTCCATATCTGCTCTAAAAATAATTGTAAGAATTTCACTATATTCGGGGATGTGATAACATTAATCTCATTAGCTAGGGTGAAACTTACCTCACTAGTGTGTATAATTACACTGATTATTCAGCCAGTGTACATGTTGGAGATGTTGACAGCCGTTTCTCATGGTGACTGATAGGAGTCGTAAAGCTATGACTGATGACCAGAAAGTTTCTGCACTGATCCATAAAGCCTGTGGCTATTGCCAAAAGCATTTTTTATTCAAATCTGGAGGTGAGTCATTTGAATTAGTGCATACCTACTAGTGACCCTAAGAGAAGAGAACACTAGTTTGGAAAAATACGGGCCTGTCTGTAATTTAATTTAGTCTCAATTTAAGCAACAGCTCGAGTTTAGTGTCAATCAACGCAACCTCCAATTGTTAGCACTCATTTCCAGGACTGAAATTTTGGTTGTCTGGGCTGATAGTTAACAGTAAATTGCTTTGTGATGTTGAACAAGTTTTGTCTCTTTTCATACCTGAAGCTCTCTCCTGAGGTGTTATGGGAATTAATTTTTTAGAACTGCATTGAGACACTCAGGATGGAATAGAAAACCAAATCATCACAAATAAGAAAACATAATAGCTCACCAAATATTTTTTACTTGTAGTGTTAAATCACTCCCACCCCACCCACACCCCCCAAAAATTCTTGGCAATAAAAGGTGATGGTATTTTTCACAGTGACTAGAATGAAGGTACTAAAATACCAAGAGAGTAACCTGATAGGAATTTCATGGTCTATTTTAAAATTTTGAAAGCTTTTGTTATAAAAATTTTCAAGCTTAAAAATTTCAAATAGAGGAATAATATAATGAACTTCAAGCAACCCATAAACCAGTTTCAATAATTATTGGCTCCTTTTACATCTTATTGGGTTTATGTCATCATCTCAGACTATTTTGAAGAAAAGCGCTACATTATATTATTCCATCTCAGAGTCCAAATATTCAGATAAAATACAATGAATTGAAATGCATTTCTAAATGGGGTTCAAACTAAACAAAATTATTGTATTTATTAACGATTAGTCACTTGAATCAATAAAAATAAATAAAAAAGCAAAAATTGGTAAAGAAAAGTACAGAACCAAGAGGTTCTTTTGAAATGTAGGACATAATCAAGTAGGCAGTACTGAAGTTTTATTTATCATGTTCCAATATAGAATTATGTAAGGAACACTACTAAAGAAGCAACAAAATCTTTCAAGGCAAGAAATAACCTCTATTCCAACTATTGCAGGGGAAAAATGCAATACTTTTAGTAAATGTTAATTAATGAGACTTTTAACTACTTAAATATTTTAATTTTAGCTTCTACTTCTTGCATCACACACCTATTTGTTTGCTTATAAATGTTCTTTACCTAATTTTGGCAATTCTAAATTATAGCACTTTTAGAATCATAGTCTTAACTGCATCCCACATATGTATGTAGACAGTAGGAGCTGCCCACTTTCTATGTTGCACTGAAAATGTTTTCATAGCACATTTTAGGGTGACTTTTCTATTTTTTTTTTTTTTTTTAGCTGAGCCATCCTGCCACCTGTTGGCAACTCAGCGACTGCTCAGCTCAAGCTGTGAATGGAACTGGTGACCCTGTTGCTCAGAGCTCGCACTCTTGAGCGAGCTAACTGAGCTACTCGGCCGGCCCTGACTTTTCCATTCTTAATAGACATACTTGACAATGATTTTAACTTGAAAAATTAGTTACTGAAGTTTTGTGTGCTTGAACATACTCTTTCTATCTTGAAGTCAGTTTAAATCTTTCTTCCATATGTAAGGCTTTCTAAAATATGAGCTCAAACCAAAGTGATAGGAAATAATGAATATTTTTATGGATGGAAGACTAATGTAGGGGAGCCTGCTGTCTTATGAAATAAATACCAAAATGGTATTTAAACTATAAGATAGATCATGGTCAAGGTTGAACTGGTGAACACATAAAATGGAAATCAAATCCCCTTAGGTGCAGGAATAAAACTTCTCTTTTATAACAATTTCACTTGCTGAGTGGGAGGGAGTTGAAACAGCTGATCTGCAATCTATGCTGCATGGGTGCCCAAAGGGAGATCTTTTGAGGAAGTGAAAAGAATCAAGGGACCAGATCTAATCTCAATTAGCTATAGAAAGTGGAACCCAGGGGCTAAGGCATGGCTTCCTGGAAAATGTCACAAAGGCTTTTCAACACTCTGGAGTGTAGAGTAGACATGTTTTATAATCAAATACTTTCTTCTGTGTGAGGAACTCCCTGAATCTATTTTAGGCCGGTGGTGCTTGTTTTCGGCAGGAAGGAAATACCTGGGGAGCCGCCTTCGATGATTCAGACATCTGTTCACTTTACCTAAACCTCCTCATTTCATGTGGACTTGAAATGACTTAGTCAAGCATGCTACTGGAGTATGATCTCTGATTAGCGTGGGTTTGATTTGACAACCCAATAATGTATGTTGATTCATTTCACTCAGAGGTGTGAAAGAATTCAACTTATTCATCCAATTCACTTAGTGGCTTAAAAGGCAGTCCCTTTTAGGTTAATAAAAAAAAAAATTTTTTTTTTTTCCAATAAATACTCAGCCTTCTGGGTATCCTTCGCTTCCTAGTTCTTCCTGGAGAACACCTCTCTCCTGCACCTGAGTCTTACAGCCGCCCCTAAATTATGTGTTCTGTTCAGTCTTCAGGTAAAAGCCTGTGCCTGGTTTAACTCATGTTCCACTCTCTCTTCATGGCCAAGAAATGGTGATTTCCTTTACTCTCCTCCAACTGTAGCAGTTTGGGTCATAACAGGAAAGTAGGAAGAATTTTAAGGCCATTGTAGCATGTGATATGCATAGATGTCATGCTGCTTCTTATGCAAAGGATTCCATCTTAAAGATAAATATAAGGGCCGGCCAAGTGGCACATTGGTTAGGAGTTGGCTTGGGACACCAGCCCTGAGCAGCAGGGCCCAGGTTCAGATCCCACATATGAGGACCAGTGATGCTGCGCCCTCTACAGCTAAGATGGTGAACAACAGCTTGACCTGGAGCTGGACTGCTATGAGTCGCCAGTGAGGGCTTAGCTGCAGTGAGGCTGACCAGCAGCAGGCGTGAGCTTTCGTGAGCTGCTGTGAGCAGCCGTCTAATGGCCAGCGAGCGACTGCCTCACCCGGGAAGAGCGCAAAATAATGCCAACGTGGGCCAGTGAAGCGACGTCCTCCACAACTAGACTGAAGAACAAAAGGACAGCAACTTGCCTGTTCCCCTTCCCCAATTCCCCAACGCTGTTCCCCTCCCCCAATTCCCCAATGAAATCTTTAAAAAAATCCAGAAAATGTATAAGAACTCATGAGTACCATCTGGTAATGAACTAGAGATCATGGTCAAACTCTTGGCATGTGCTTAGTAAGGAAGGGACAGAATAATCCTGTCATTTTTATATATGAAAGTTGGAAATGTATACAAAGAGACCATCATATAACATGTGTGTTTCATGTTGCTGCCCTTCCTCAGAATGCCTATCAGGTAGTCACCCTTTTCTCATTCATTTTTCTCTAAAGGCTGAAGACTCAATCACATATGTCCAGTATTACCTGAGCATCAGTCTAGGTAAAAAGATGTTTGGTGGAGCATAGCCAGATTCAAATATTTCTTTAAATCATACTGATTTTTAGAAAATAATAAAACAACATAATTGGCATTTCAAAAATGAGTAGTATGAGATAAAATTAGGCTCAGAATTATTTTGTATTTAGCTTAGACATTATGAATTGGTGTATATACCTCACAAAAGTGGCTTTAGTTTTGCCATCTAATCCCCCACCTCACTTAAGTTTCGGTAATAGTTTTCTATCCAGATGCTGCTGCTGGGTCAAGGGGAAGGGGGGTTGTAGATGAGGGTAAAAGGGATCAAATGTAAGGTGACAGAAGGAGAACTGACTCTGGGTGGTGAACACACAGTGTGATATATAGATGAGGTTTTACAGAATTGTACACCTGAAATCTATGTAACTTTGCTAACAATTGTCACCCCAGTAAACTTTAATTTTTTTTAAAAAAAGTTTTATTTCTGTTCTTTGTGCCCTCAATGTTTTGTTCCCTTTGGTTTCTTCCTGGGAATTGCAGGGGAATGACAGGCTAATCTTCTCATTGTTTGACATTTAGATAAACAATTACTAAGGCTGTGCTGGCCTCTGTACACATTTTTTTGTTCGTTTGTTTTCATTTTATTTTATTGGGGTGACATTGATTAATAAAATTATATAGGTTTCAAGTGTACAACTCTACTTCATCTGTATAGTGCATTGTGTACAAATTCTTAGAACTGAATTTCATTTTTTTCCTGAGCTCTCTTTCCATAATATGTGCATCCTAGAGATGGTGAGGTTTATGATGGACTCTTTCTTGCAGAATACATACCACACTGCTTTCTCATGTCCTACTCACTTTTTTTTTTGCTCTTTCTGCCAAACACACCTTTCTCATATTATTGTGGTCTATTGCCATTGGGCTTTTCCTTTCTCTTTGTGTTCCTATCTTCTGCTGTAAGGTTTTTACTCTTTGGTTTTACTATTCCACGGCCGGTGCCTGAAGGCCTTTAAGAATAAGAAAGAATCGATTTTTTGACAGATGATCTAAGAAAACCACAACCCCTTTTTAACCTATTGCCTTTAATCTTTTTCTGCCAATCTGAAGTGAGTTATGCAAACTCACATTCTTTAAAATCAGATGGATTCAATTGAAGGAAGCCACCCCTTGCTATCACAGCTTGTTTTCAGGTTCTTTCATGAACGGTATGATCTGCCTTTCTATTGTCCTGTAACCTCCAGTTCTAGCCTCTTCCATCTGGATGCTGCTAGATTAATAATCTAAGACTCGTATGGTGGTTTTCATTTTTATGCTCAGAGACAGAGAGCAGCTTCTCCATACTGAAAGAATAAAATCCATACCCTATGGCTCACCATTTAGGGTCCTATATTCCCCTTGCATTGATCTTCACCATAACCTGCCTTCCCAGTGTTACTTCTCCCTTCTCTCTTTCAGGTACCCTTTCAGTGACTCACTGCTCCCCTAGTTCTTCTTTGTGTACACCATGTATTCTTCCATGGACGTAGAGTATGTTGTGGCATTGACCTAGGCTAGCAATTTCTTTTCATTTCTTAATGACCCATGTCTTCTTTATTTTTCATGATTTATTTTAAATAAAACTGTCTCCTTAATCCTGGAATGCTCATGGCTACTCTCTCCAGCTTTGAACTAAATATCCTCATTCTAAAAAATCAGTGGCACTTATTGCATTTTATCTTGAGCTTTGTCACTCGTGTTGATTTATTAAAAATTGAAAATCTAACTTGACCAAACACAATTTTAGGCTGTAGTGATCTAGCAGTGAACAAAGCAGACAAATCTCTCTGCCTCCATGGAGCTTATCGTGTAGTGGTACAGCTGCCTCGGGGAGTTTTAAGATGTTGATTTATAATTACTCCTACTAGTAAGTGAACAGAGATCAAACGTCAACGGATTTAAGTATGCTTAATGCTTTACAAAACCAAAACTAAGTTGGTTCTCATTAAGAAATGCTGCCTAATGACTGAAAAAATGTGATACTTGATGTCACTACACTAAAAAATGTAGTTGCACTTGGGGCATTGAGTGATAGTGCTAATTTATGAGAGATGAAATAGTGAAGCACAAGCTCTCACTTGTGAAGACAGGAACAAGAGAAAATGACATAAAAACACTGCTAAGGTCACTAGAAGACCTACTCTGTCTGGTGTGCATCCTGCTGTTTCAGGTTCTTCTATGAGAATTGATTCAACTCCTCAGCTTCCCCGGATGCATTGGAGGTGATAGCCCAGCTATGTGTTTACCATGACCTGAGAGGAGTCATGACATCAATTTTGACTGCCAAACCACTTCTCTTCCTGCCCTGGTGCCAAGAAAGGGGTTGGTGAATGGCGCTACGTTTCATTTTTGTTAATACCAAGCTCAACCGTCAAACGTCTTTCTCAGGAAAATGGTTGAGGGTTGAGATAAATGTTTCCCCTTCTGCTTTTTCCTTACTGAGTTTATCAGGATCACCTACTTATTTGGGTCTTACTGTGGGCTTCTATTAATGACAATAATCAAGATTTCACTTGGCTCCTGGAGGGTCTAATCCTGTTTCAAACATCTCTTATCTCCAAATACGATATTTCTTGGAGTCCCTGATGAATGTGTCAAGTGTTTTCATTGAATGGTTTCCACATGTTATGTAATGGGCTCTCTTGTTGCTTCTACTGAATTATACTCTTATCTTCTGGGCTCTCCTGGGAGCCACTTTTATTTCTTCTGGGTGTCATAGTGCCTAAGAGGTGATGACTGTTGCATCCTTGTGTATCACCACACACTGCAGGCTCCATGCCCTTGTCAGGCCCAGCTGTTCTTTACTACTAGGCACCAAAGACTCAGGCAGTGTCATCATTTTTGTCATTTGCAGTTAGGCCCCACACGAATACAATTGATTTTTCTTGGAAACAAAGCTGCTCAGTGGTCTATGAAGGAGTGAGGAGAGAAATATTGTATCCCCGTTCTGCGTTTTATTCTGTTGCCAGTGAGAAGCAAGAGCAAGCCTTCTGCTAGTATTCATTTCCAGAATAATTTGGTCATACTGCTCTTTTCTTTTCCTTTTACTCTTTTTTTCTTCCTTCCCTTCTCTTCTCTTCCCTTCCCTTTCCTCCACTTCCCTTCTTTCCTTTCTCTTCCCTCCCTTCATTTCTCTCCTTTCTTCTTTTTTTATATCCCCTTTTTCTAAGATAGGGCATTATTAGTCCCTGTGTAAATGGACAGAACTTTTTTGAGTATTCTTCCTCTTCTTATAATGTAGATTGTTTTCCAGAGACTTCTAAATCTCTCAAATAAAGACATCATGGAAGTCAAGCTCAATTGATTAAAAGGATATGCTGTAGTAGGTTCTATAATATTAGTAAGGACTAAAACATAACTATGGAATGAATGAGTAAAATATGGAATATCAATTTAGTACAGTCTGAAATCACTGTACAGAATTATTTTGGTGAATCTTTTATTTTTTCTAAAATTCTTAGAAGGGTAGGCAGGCTTTCATTCAACTTTGCACTTATTCTAACGTTCTATGCTTAGTAGTTTTCATGTGAGGGCTTAAACATATTTTTGAAGTAATGAATGTTTCCTTTACAGTTGCACTAAAAATACATACGTGTGAAATATATCACACAGTAAAATATGGCTGATAACATGTATTTAGTTCAAAGTTCACATTTGGGTAGTCTTAGTATTACTTGCATACTATAATTTAATTTTTGCTAAATGGTTGTCTTTAATGTTAAGGGATAAGTGTTTGTCCTCTGTAGTCTTCTAATTTAAAATTTTATATTTTATCTAATTGTTAGCATTAGACACTTTGTGAAACATTCTTTTTACATGATTCCTATCAGAATGAATGACTTTAAAAAAATAAACAAGTGAGAAAACAATTAGACACTGTTACAAAAATCAATGTAACACAAAGCTACAATCACAAAATGTTATCAATGTTTTAAGAGAAAATAAATTTGTCCAGGATTTTATACTAAGCATTATTTATGCCCTGTGCTCATTATGATTATTTACAGTCTAAAAGGACATATTTAAAGCATTTTTCTTCTTGTAGCAGTTGGTCATTATTTTGCATAATATTTCATCTAATATATGAATGCTAGTAAGGTGGGCTGTGGAAACAGCAGTAAAGGTGGCCTAAAGGAAAGTGTTCACTCAGTGACTGGCGAAGCTGAAAGATTTTCAAAATTTGTGGAAGGAAATAAACTCAAAAATTGTTATTTACCTGAAGCTGAAATTATACTGATAATTTAGGGTGGGAAAATTTGAGGTGAGATGGGTGTGACAATATTAGCATGATTCTTTAAAGTTATAATTTAAATGGTATTCTGATCAGTATGGAGGCATCTTAAAAAACTGGAAATGGAACTACCTTATGACCCAGCAATTCCACTCTTAGATATCTATCCAGAAAAACCCAAGACATTAATTTGAAAAAAATATATGCACCCCTATGTTCATTGTGGCACTATTCACAATAGCTAAGATTTGGAAAAACTTGGAAACAACCGAAATGCCCATTGATAAATGACTGGATTAAGAAACTATGGTACATTTATACAATGGAGTATTACTTAGCTATAAAGAAGAAGGAAATAGTACCATTTGCAACAATATGGATGGACCTAGAGAACATTATGCTAAGTGTAATAAGTCAGTCCGAGAAAGACAGATACCATATGATCTCACTTATACATGGAATCTAAAAAACTGAATAAATGAGAAATGTAAAGATAAATAGTCTCAGAGACACAGAGGAAAAACTGAGTGTTACTAGTTGGGAGGGGGTGGGGATGAAGGAGAAAGGGAAGGAATGAGACAATACAAATTGGTAACTACAATATGGCCTCAGGGATAGAAAAGACAGTCTGGGGAATATAATCAATAATGTTGTAAATATTTTTTAGGGGGCCAGATGGACTCATGTCTTGATAGGGAGACCACTTCATAGTTGGTATAGAAGCCTGACCACCGCACTGTATTTCTGAAGCTGATGTTGAGTAATATTGTATGTCAACTATAATTATATATACATATAGTCACAGGACGTGGAGTAGAGTGTGGGAATGGAGTCAATGGAATTGTAATAGATAAGTATGATATTGGGGGTGGGAGGTCAGTAGATGGGGTGGGGGGTTGCTTCTGTCTGAAGGGTGAAAAGGATAACTATTGCATTGTTCTGTACACCTGAAACTAACAATAAAAAAAATAAAAGTGCAAAAAATATATATATATATAAAATGGTATTCTGATGTTACTAGACAATGGAGTGCCTTTGTTCATCTTGTATATCTAAATGGGATATTCATGTTAATTTTGAGATCAAGGATTCTAAATGTACAGTTGACTCTTAAACAATGTGAGCGTTAGAGCCAAATTACATGTGAGGAAATAACAATACAGTGAACACCTGACCTCTAATCAGAAACAAGAGTCCAGAAGACATTGAATGATCAAACTGTCGAAACTGTCCACCAAGAATTTTATATCCAATAAATCTAGCATACCTGCTCTAAAATGTCTAAAGGAAGTTCTTTAGGCTGAAGGGAAAGGATACAGATGGTAACTCAGATCTGTAAGAAGAAATGAAGTACCCAGGAAAAGATAGCTATGTTGGTAAATATAAAAGATTACATTTTCTTTTTCTATCTTAAAAATTTTTAAAGGCATATGGTGGCTCAGAACAAAAATTATAAAATATAATAAAAATACTGAAGTGAGTTTATTATATATAGATGCAATATATATGGCATCAAAAACTCAAGGGATGGGAATAACTGTAGACATACTGTTGCAGGTTTCCAGTGTTTTAAATTAAATAAACATTAACTCTAAAGAGATTGTGATAAATTAGAGATGGATTTTATAATCTCTGGCAAGCAGTAAAAGAAAATGCAGAGAGACAAAGCTAGATGACAAGAGAAGAAATTAAAATGGAATACTAAAAATAATTTCAATTAACATAGACTAAGAAAGGAAAGGAGGAAGAAAAAATAAAAAATATGATAAATATTGGGTTGTCGGAAAAGTCATGATGCATTTTCACAATGAAAAACATAGAAAAAATACGTCATGACTTTTCTGACAGCCCAATAGAACAAATACCAAAATGGCACACCTAAATACAACCATATCAATAATTACCTTCAAGTAAAACGGGCAAAACACTTCAATCAAAAAACAGTTTTTCAGGGTCAGCTTAGTGGCGCGTTGGTTAGGAGCCGGCTTGAGATGTCAGAGGGCCCCGGTTCGGATCCCACATATTAGGGCCAGTGACACTGCCCTCTACAGCTAAGATGCTGAGCAACAGCTCAACCTGGAGCTGGTCTGCCATGAGTTGCCGGTGACAGCATAGGCTGCATCCCCTGCGGCAGTGGGTTGCCATGGGCTACCATGTGTAGCCAGCAGCCAACGTGAGCGGCCGTCCAGAAGCCGGCAACTGATCTGCCTCGCCCGGAAGAACACAATCATGGTGCCAGCTTGGGCCAGTGAAGCAACATCCTCCACAACTAGTCTGAAGAACAAAAGGACAGCAACTTGTCTGTTCCCCTCCCCCAATTCCCCAATAAAATCTTTAAACAAAACAAAACAAAACAAAAGCAGTTTTTCAGAGTGAGTAAAAAACAAGAACCAGAAGCAGAAGTTCAGTTAGACACAGACACAAATAGGGTGAATACAAGAAGTAGAAAGCATATACTATGTAAATAATAAGATCAGGAAAGCTGGAGTGACTAGATTAATGTAAGAAAAGACTTGAAAACAAGAAAGGTTACACGAGACAAAGATAATTCCTAATAATAATTGGGTTAATACTTTAAGGAGCTATAATAATTTATAAATGTACATGTACCATAACAGAACTTCAAAATACCTGAAGCAAAAACTGAAAACAATAGAGAAATAGACAAATACACAACTATTGGTGATTTTAACCTATGTCTCTCAGGTACTAAGAGAACAATTTGACAACCAAGAATCAGCAAGGATAGAGATTATTTGACTTATTCTACCAGGCACCATAAAGTTTTATAGTTTTAGGTTTTTATTTAGGTCTATGATCCATTTTGGGTGATTTTTTTTT
>NW_017731568.1:2409165-2410070 GCF_001890085.2 Hipposideros armiger
CTCACGCCAGCTGCTGGCCTCTCGCGGTAGCTCACGGCAGCCCAGCTCCAGGTTGAGCTGTTGTTCACCATCTTAGTTGTAGAGGGCGCAGCCTCACTGGCCCTCACGTGGGATCCGAACCAGGGCCCTGCTTCTCAGAACTGGTGTCCCAAGCCAACTCTTAACCAACGTGCCACTCAGCCAACCCTATTCTCAAGTTTCTTAAAGTGGAAATTTGAAGGTACTGATTTAAGGTATTTTCTCTCATCTAATATAAGCATTTAACATATAAATTTCCCTCTAAGCTTATTTAACTTCCTGCATCATCCAAATTTTGAATGTTATGTTTTAATTTTTATTCCATTCAAAATATTTTAAACTTCCCATTATGTCCTCTTTAAATCTTATGACCCATGGGAATTATATTAATTTCAAAATATTTGGGGTTTTCCACCTATTTTTTGCTATTGATTTCTAATTTTAATCTATTATTGTTAGAGAGCATACTTTGTGTAAATCAATTCTTTAATGTTGTTGAGGTATGGTTTTTGGCCTAGACTGTGGTTTACCTGGGAAAGTATTTCCTATGCGTTTGAAAAAAATATATATATTCTGCTGTTTGTTATGTACTAGTGTTCTATAAATGGCATGTAAGTCAAGTTGATTAATGACATTGCTCAGGGCTTCTATGTAGTTACTGAATTTCTGCTACTTGTTCTATCAATTACTGAAAGAGGAGTGGAAAACTCCAACTGTCACTGAAGATTTTCTACTTCTTTCAGTTTTATAAGCTT
Organism: Hipposideros armiger; assembly: GCF_001890085.2. Taxonomy (NCBI): domain Eukaryota; kingdom Metazoa; phylum Chordata; class Mammalia; order Chiroptera; family Hipposideridae; genus Hipposideros; species Hipposideros armiger. The sequence continues at coordinate 2,409,939 of NW_017731568.1, forward strand.
TTCCTCCTGGGTTGTGAAGCTCTGTTGTTAGATCCATACACATTTGGGACTATTATTTCTTCTTGGATGTTTGACTTTATCCTATAAATACAACCACTCCATCTTTATTTTGAGGTGTTTACATGACATATC
>NW_017731568.1:2414150-2418971 GCF_001890085.2 Hipposideros armiger
TCTTTGCAAATTGTTTGGAATTAATTTGTTTTGAGTAAACGAAAATTAGTTTGCTAAATGAAGCTTATGAACAAAAGGATTACAAAGGGGCAGGAGACCATCTCACCAGGGTTGCTCAAAACCCACACATTATGTGAGTCAGGAGAAGTTCTGTCCTTCAAAAACGATCTTATCCTTTCCAGTTGCCTGGGCTTTGTGCCTCCCGATGTGATCTGGAGGCCTGGCAAAGTAGACGCATATTCAGAATCTTACTCATTAGAATACTGAACTCATCTGTCAGCAGGATTGACAAGGTCTTAGACAAAGCATTTGGCCTGGCACACAACCTGGACTGAGGTTGTCCTGTGGCTATAATGTAGCGCACCTGACAGGTGTCTGAGTCATTTAACACATCAGGAGGTGCTCATAAACACCACAGACTGGCATTCAGCATGGTCAGGATTATTTTTCTTTTGTCTGCCTGAAGTTATGTGGCCTATAATCAACAAAGCATGTAGGCATAACTAACTAAAACATAGGGTGTGATATCTTTTATATGCAGGATTTCTCTTGCTTATGAAGCCCTCAAAATGTCCCAGAAGCTGATACTTGTTGACACAGGTGAAACACGTTTTACACATATTTTCCTTTTCATAGTCAGAACTGCTTTAGAAATGAAAAGCATCAAGGACATTATTTGCTCCTGAAGTAAATGTAATATAGCACCCATTTATTTTCTTGATAGTTCCTTAAAGAGGTAACAGGCTTTCCTAAATCCATGTTAATTTTAAAATACAACATGGTGGTGATGAAGTAGAACAACTTTAAGGACACTGTTTAAAAAGTTCCAATAACAGTGTGTCTGAATCAGAAAAAGAAAGGCAGAAATAAATGAATGCTATCTGTAATTAAAAAAAAATTATACTCTATGTCCTAAGGGATGGAGATAGGTGCCATTAATTTAAATGCCATGTTTGCATAGAATGAAGCATGGAAAATTTAAATTTGGCTTTATTAAAGTTTCTTTTTTTAGCTCAAGTTTCTCATTTGGTAATTAGCAATTGAAGGAAATGCTCATTGATAAAGCTTGCTTAGGTCCTTTGGGGAGCAGTACCAGGCAGGGGGCCACAATATTTTCAAAATAGCATTTTATTGCAGCCATAAATAATTACAGAATCAAAATCATCTTCCAGTCTATAACTATTATTTATAAGGACTTCAAAAATAGGAAAATTAACAATACCTTAAAAGAACAAATAAATATCACAAATGAACCATGGAGCCCCCCTGGCAGATACAACGCTTTTTTCAGTAAGCATACATTTGTTGGGAAAAGATTCCAGTTTTGTTTCACATAGGTCATAGCTTTTTTCAGTTTGCTTTAGGGTTCGATGATTTGCTGGATATAGCAGCACGTCCAGATGCAGAAACTGTTTCGTCCTGGGAAATACCCCTAGTTTAGTATTTATGTGTCAAGGTAAGTGGTAGAAGTTAGTGAAAACACTCTTTAAGGCTATTAAAGCAATAGCTGGAATTCAGAAAAACACACAGATGTCAGAAGGGTTGAAATTAGCCAAGCACTTTATCTTTCCAATGTTTTATTTACTCCTGTTGCTAGCTATAGTGTACTAACTAATTTCCTAGTACAGACTCTAACGCCTGCATTTCCAGGCTGATGACCCATCCTGACATTTGATTTTTGGTCCATGGATGGTGATATTTTGAGCAAGAGTTTTGTTAGCTAGCTTCCGCATTAGATATTCTGCCCTGCTAACTGCTTTCGAAAGGAGCTTCTTAAGTCCAGTGTGATCTTGTATATGTATATCTGTGGTTCTGCTTTCATTTTAAACAAATTTATGCAGAAGGGGAGAGATCAGGGCCTTGAAATGATATAAATGGGTACTGAATATATGCTACTCCCTTAATGGGAAAGAGTTTCCTTCAGATTTAAGCTCAATTTCCATTTCCTTAGGGAAGCCTTATCTGACTTTTGTGACTAGCTCACGTGCCCCTGTTATGTGCTTTAGAGCACCCTGCAACACTCCCTTTTAATGAGTGTCACCATTGCAGTTTCACATTTATTTTTGGTTATTTGATTAATATTTGTCTTGCCCACTAAATTCTAAGATCCATAACTACAGGGATTGTGTCTGTTTTTCCTCATCCTTATAACCTCTGTGCCTAGCATGTGGTGGGGACTCCATGCTGTCAAATGAATGCATTTTATAAAGCACTGCTTTATATTATTTATATGATTTTGTGATGCTTAATTATAATTTTGAAACATTCTTAAAGCATCACTACTGTTCTAGCATTTTGCTCTGTGTATATTGTATTACACCCTCTCCCTCCTATTGTGGAACCAATTGAGATGGACTGTCTTTCAAAAGCCGGACATGGAGTGTAGGACCTGGCTTAAATATGTGCTCATAGTGCTGTTAGTAATCGTTATCTTTACTCATTTTAACCTCACTCACCAGTCACAGTCAGGCCCCTACTTGGGAGCAAAGTGGAGTAAAAATGACCTTCAATCAGTGGATACATGAGAAGTGGGAAACACCTTAAAGGGGAAAATGCTGGAAAAAGCAGGAAATCTTGAAGACTGGAAGTAAATGGGGTGAGAAGATTAAGCCTAGGCAGTCATTTACTGTCTTTTCACCTAGAGATTAAAAAACAAGGACCACTGAACAAGAAGAGAAATTCTTCAGAGTCCTGCCCCATCTCCTTATGTTCAGGCATGAAGTGAAAAAGACTGAACTATCTGTGAATTTTAACAAAAAGCATCATTTGGAAAAGTGAAATAAACTTTTCTGAACTTTGATAACCATAAAAGTTTCAGGTACAGTCTTCACTCTTTTAGTATTAGAGCAGGTAACCAACCTGTTCCCTAGTTTCCCCCATCCCCTCTCATGATATTGAAGTCATAATTATAAGCAAGTAATATATACACCAGGCANATATGTTCTTGTACATGAGTTTTGGTGAACACATATATTTTGTTTCTGTTGAGTATATTTATATCTATGAGATAAAGCACTGAATCATAAGCTATGCATATAAGTAGCTTTAGGACACCCTGCTTAACAATTTTCAGAGTCATTATACCAATATACATTCTTACTAGGGATGCAAGCAACTTTTTCTACAAATCCTTTCCAGCACTTGGAATTTTCTCTCCTTTTTATGTAGCCATTCTCTAGAATATTAAGCTGTTTTAATTTTTATTTCCCTCATGACTAATGAAGTTGGCTGCCTTTTCACATGTTGACCATTTAGTTAGCCTCTGTTTTGGATTGCCTGATCAAGTCCTTTATTCATATTTTCACAACTCATATTTTGTTCAGACTTCTATCACTGGTCCAGAATACAAAGATTAGATATGGACTACATATATATGTCAACTGATTTAGGGTTCTTCAGTATAGTAGGGGAGTGCATTTTCAATAAGTGGGTGGCAGGATTATGGATGATTTTATTTTAATTCCTATTGGTATCTTCTTTATTTTTTCTAAATGTTCTACAATGAAATATATATATATATATATTATATATATTATATATATGTATTATATATAAAATTTTAATCAGTATAAAGATTTGAAAACTAAAATTAAAGTCTTGTCATGACATAAATACTGTTTACTGATATGTATTGATATGTACACTATAATTTTGATCCATTAATTTGCCCAATCAGCAAAATGGTAAAATCTGGCTAGAGATTTAGAAATTTTAAAATGGCAAGAGGACCTGTGCATGTTTTATTCAGTATTCTTNAACTTCTTTATCCAATCATCTATAGAAGGACACTTTGGTTGTTTCCATGGCTTGGCCATCGTAAATAAAGCTGCAATGAACATTGGAGCACATATATCTTTACGGATAAATGTTTTCAGATTTTTTTGGGTAGATACCCAAGAGAGGGATTGATGGGTCATATGGTAATTCTAGTCTTAATTTTTTGAGGAATCTCTACACTGCCTTCCATTGCAGCTGCACCAGTCTGCATTCCCGCCAACAGTGTATGAGGGTTCCTTTTTCTCCACAGCCTCTCCAACACTTGCTATTAATTGCCATGCAGGCATCTCTTGACTGGAGGCCCACACTCTTCAGTGAGGAGATGAACAGCTAGTGTGGCTTGTCTGTCTGCGTAAACAGCAGTGCCCCCTGGTGCTGGCTTGGCCTCCACACAGCTCTGGGGTGTCGGGCCCCCGCAAGTGTTTGCGTGTCCGTATGCTGACCCCACTCCTCTCCACCTGGTCCTCTCACATTGAGGTCCTTCTACTCTCATGTGTGACTTCCACTAAAGTCACAGCCCATCTACCACGTCCCCTATCCCTTCCCCATACGTTCCGGCCACTCACCTCTATTTCACCAAGGAGGTATGGATGGACTGATCGAGTTCTTCTAGTCTCACCACATTTATTACTTTGGTTGTGAAAAGCTCCTCTTCCTCCTCCTCTCTTCCCTTCTCCTCCTCCCCCTTCTTTACTCCAAAAACCTTGTGTTGGAAGTAAAAATATAAAACAAGCCAAACATTGATTATATCTTGATCCCTTTCCCCCCCCTGTTTCACTATAGCAATCATTCTTTCCCCCTAGAGTAATGGTGAAGCCTTTCACCTACTGGGGAGAAATTCATATATAAAGAAGTGGGAAAACTAAAATAACATGGGAAAAATAAAGCAACGTCCGAGAGAGTATTTTGCTACCTTATTATTTTTGACTTTCAAAATAACACTATCAAATAAACACCCTTTACCCCCATTGCATCAATAAACAACCAGTGTACCGACAATGCAAGTGTCTTGCTCACAGTCACAGCCAGAACTAAACCTAGGAA
>NW_017731568.1:2425383-2476034 GCF_001890085.2 Hipposideros armiger
CTAGCTCATTGTGGTTTTGATTTGCATTTCCCTGATGATTAGTGATGTTGGGCGTCTTTTCAAGTACCTGTTGGCCATCTGCATGTTTTCTTTGGAATAATGTCTATTCAGATCCTCTGTCCATTTTTTAATTGGGTTGTTGCTTTTTTGTTTTTGCTATTGAATTGTATCAGTTCTTTATATATTTGGGATATGATCAGATATATGATTTGCTAATATTTTCTCCCATTCAGTAGGTTGCCTTTTCATTTTATTGATGGTTTCCTTTGTTGTGCAGAAGCTTTTTAGTTTGATGTAGTTGCACATGTTTATTTTTGCTTTTGTTGCCTTTGCTTTTGCTGTCAATCAGGTCCAAAAAATTCTCTGCAGAGCCTGATGTCAAGGAGCTTTCTGCTTATCTTTTCTTCTAGGAGTTTTATGGTTTTAGGTTGTTCATTTGAGTCTTTAATCCATTCTGAGTCTTTAAACCATTGTGTATGGTGTAGTTTTACTCTTTTACATGTGACTGTCCAGTTTTCCCTATACTGGTGATTGAAGAGACCGTTCTTTCTTCCTTGTTTAGTCTTGGTTCCTTTGTCATAAATGAATTGACCATATATACATAGGTTTCTTTCTGGGTTCTGTATTCTGTTCCACTGATACTGATCTGTAAGTCTGTTTTTATGCCAATGTTGTACTGTCTTGATTACTATAGCTTTGTTATATAGTTTGAAATCAGGAAGTGTGATGCCTTAAGCTTTATTCTTTTTTCTTAAGATTGCTTTGGTTATTCCAGGGTCTTTTGTGGTTTCATAATAAATTTTAAGATTTTTTTTTCTATTTCTGTGAAAAATGCCATTGGAAGGATAGGGGTTAAGTTGAATCTGTAGATTGCTTTGAGTAGTACAGACATTTTAACAATATTTTTTCCATCTATGAGCACAGAATACCCTTTCATTTATTTGTGTCTTCTTCAATTTCTTTCATCATCATCTTATAGTTTTCAATGTACAGGTTTTTCACGTCCTTGGTTGCATTTATTCCTAGGTGTTTTATTATTTTTGATGCAATTGTAAATGAGATTGTTTTCTTATTTTCACTATCTGGTTGTTTGTCATTAGTGTATAGAAACACAACAGATATTTGTATATTGATTTTTTTCTGCAACTTTACTGAGCTCATTCATAAGTAAATTTTATAAGTAATTTTAACTCTTTTGTGATATAAGTCATGAATAGATAACTTTTTGACATCTAGACATGACATTTTATGGTACTGGGAAGGACTATTCAGGTCCCAGAGTCTAAGATGGTTTATAGATATAATGATAGATACACCGAAAAGCCATGAGAATCAGGATCATTTCTAATCTACACCAAAATAGAGCTATTTCCCTGCATGAAGACACCATTGAAAAATAATGTTCCCCTGAGATTTGTATTTACTGAGCTAGTATGGCTTTTTTTTTGCTTAGTAATTTTCATATAAAAATGTATGCCCCTACATTCTCCCCAAGCTACAACATGTAAATGAACACTTATCCTCAGATTTTGTTTCTAGCAATGTGATTGACTAGGTAGTCCGAAACATCCTGCTATAAAACATTTAAAAAATGTATAATTTAGGTTGCAAGAAAGTAAAGGGTCATAAGGGCTCAAAGCAAAGAAACAACAGAAAACCAAAATAATGAGCCATCCCTCGTATATAGATTGTCTTGCGGGTATTGCCAATCCCCAAATGATTGGGTTTTGATTGCTGCACTTGAAAGCGGAGTTAAGAACTTCAGATTTAATAAGGTGACACTTGGATTGAGCTGCTTGAATAAAGCCAGTGCTCTCAAAGGGCTAAATTCTACACAAAAAAGCTGGTCATATATATATATATATAATCACCTTATGGGAAAAGAAATCTGTTTGGAAATAACACACTTTTATATAACAGAGAATCAATCATAATGGAAATTAGACAAATTGTGTTTTCTTTGTTTTTCAGTAAAATTATCAACAGTTGTGGGATATGGCTAAAACAATGCTCAGAAAGAAATTTATTACAAAAAAAGTTGAAAAATATGAGTTTAGTGTTCAGCTTAAGAAGTTAAGAGTAACAGAATAAATCCAAAGTAAATAAAAAGAAGCAAGACTGGCAAAGAGAGAGGGCAAAAATAAATAAATAACCAACGTAACATAATCACACACAAAATGGACATTAAAAAATATGGCCATCTTATTGCCAATAGCTTTTAAAACTTGGGTGAAGGACACAATTTATTAGGAAAATATAACTTGTCAAAATATGACTTAAGAAAAATGTTTAAAAAATCTGACTTAAGAAGTAGAAAACATGAAAAGATCTAACTATTTAATAAATTGAAACAGTATTTAAAACATAACATCTATCATTAAGTAACTCTGCCCCCTGTTCTTTTCCACCCCTCACATCTACCAAGCAAACTAGTTTTATAGGCAAGTTCTATTAGGTATTCAAGTGACAGATAACTCAAGTGTTGTCATATACTGACTGTTACAGAGACTAGAAGGAAAATAAGAATGCTCAACTTTTTAAATAAAACAGTTTAACCAAAGTCAAATAAGTAAACGAAAAATTACAAGGCAGGTTGTTGGATCAATTTAGATGCAAACAATTCTAAACCAATTAATTAACAACAAAAGCCCATAGTGTCTAAAAAATATATCATGTTCACATGGGTTTTACCCCAGGAATGTAAAGATGATATAGTAGTGAAAAAACCATTAATGAAATTCATCACATTCACAGATTAATGAAGAAAAATCACAGGCTTACATCAATAAAACCAGAAAATTCAACAAAGTTCAATCTTCTTTTATGATAAAAGTTAGCAAAGTAGAAACAGAGGAACACTTCCTTGATCCACCAAATCTCACTCATAGTGGTGAAACATTAGAAGCAACCCTTGTGAAACCAGGCATGAGAAAAACATGTCCTACTTTGCATTGTACTGGCCAGCCCAGGGAGCCTAGACATTGAAATAAGTAAATATAAGGAATGATAAAAAAGAGACAATGCTCTCTATATTTGAGGGTAATAGAAAACTCAAGAGAATTTACAACTAACTTGTTAAAATAATCAGATCTCAACAGTTTTATTACATATAACATCCACCAAAACAACTGAAACTGTGATTTTTAAAAGGATAGCATTTACAATAGCAACGAAAATGTAAAGCAGTAGGAATAAATCTAACAAAATATGTGAAAGACTTTAATGGAGAAAATTATAAAACTTCCTGAAAGTCATTAAAGAAGAACAAAATAAATGGAAAGAGATATTGTGTCTAATAGAGCATAATACTAAAGATGTAAACTATCTCCAAATTTGTGAATACATTTAAAGCACTATTCCAATAAAAATCTCACCAGCATTTTCATGGAACTTGTGAAGATGATTCTAACATTCATTTAGAAGAGCAAAGGGAAAAAAAGCTGAGACGGCTTTGAAAAAGGACAACTTGGGGAGACATCCTACCAATATATCAAGACATTTGAAAGTATAATAGTAATTAAGAAAAGGCAGTATTGATATGGGCATAGATTAATGGACCAATGGAAACAAGCTGAAAGCCCAGGTACAGAATTGTTTGTGTGTATATATTTAAAGTTTATATATGAGAGAGGACGCTCTGCAAATCAGTGGGGAAGGATGGGCTTTCTATAAATTACTCTTTAAAAAACACACAACAGGATCCTTATCTTTCATTACAAAGAATAACAACAAAAATTCACGTTTGAATAAAATCCTAAATAAAACCAAACTTTAAGACTTTGTTAGGAAAACAAAAAAAAAAGGTATCCCTTTATTTTGGAGTGACGAAGAACTTCTTAAACAAGGAACCAAAGCCTAGAACCTATTGGGCATAGCTGGTAAAATGGACTATGCAAAATTGAACTCTCCTGTTTATTAAAAGACTTTGTGAAAAAGAAAAAGGCAAGTGAACAGAATAGATGAAGGCATTTGTAGTGCATAGAGCCGAAAAGGATTACTACTGAGAATATGTCAGTGCTTTCTATGAATCGATAGTAACACAGTCAAACACTCCAATGGGAACTGGGAAAAGGATGTGAGAAACAAGAAGACGACATCTCACTGGCCAGTAAATACATGAAATACTAAGCAATTTAATTACTAATCAAGGAAACAGTGATTGTAATCACAATAAGGTTCATGTTATTGTTTAGCCTGAAGTTAAAAGTCTCATGTGTTGACAAGGATATGCAGCAAAGGAAACTTGTACACAGTACTGTGATTGTAAATTGTAAATAATTTTACAAGAAGCGGTTGGTTATTACCTCATAAACTTGACAATGAAAATACATTCAACCCAGAAATTCCTAGATATGTATCCTATGGATAATATTGTACACAAAGAGATATGTACAAAAATGTTCATAGCTCATTGTTTGAAAAAGGAAAAAAAATTGAGATAATGTAGATAACCACGATCAGTAGCATGAATAAGTAAATTATGGAAGTCATATGGTGGAATACATTAAGTAATGCAAATGAATGAACCAGACTAAGAACCATTTGTATCATTATGAGTAAATCTTCCAAACATAATGTTGTGAAAAAGGCTTCTTGAAAAAAAATATACACAGTAATATTCCAAGTATTTAATTTTAAGAATATATATAAGTAGTGACAATATCAGGGTAGACATGGAAATGATAAACATTTAATTCAGAATTATATTTACTTCTGAGGTGGAGGGAGAGAACTATAATTTGGAACAGGGACTCAGGGCATTTCAGCTGTGTTTATATTTCACTCCTTAAGCTGCATTTTAGGTTCATAAGTGTTTTCTTGCTATTTTTGAAATATTTGGATAAGTCTGAATTATTTCATGTAAGAAAGTCCTTAAAACAAAAACAACTAAAATTGGCTGCAGTTACAATGTGTCTATTAAGTATATCCAGCCATACTGAATGGTGCTTATTTTAAATTACTATTTATCATTACCAGATAAAGATAAAATTATGTACCTAGGGAAAGACAAGTGTCCTAGACTCAAGAATGCCAACTGTCTTTGTGGTGGGAAATGTAATACCAGTAAGTTCTCTTGAAGCAAGGCAGGGGTTACAGATGTGGGGCACCTTGGTGTGTGTGTGTGTGTGTGTGTGTGTGTGTGTGTGTGTGTGTGTGTGTGTGTGTGTGTGTGTGTATTTGTGTGGAGAGGGACAGAGGAAGAGAAGGAGGGAGGAACGGAGGGAGGGAGGGAGGAAGGGAGAGAGGGAGGGGAGAATGAGCTATGAATTTATGAACATCATTATTATAGTCAGAGCTTTTATTTATAAAAGATTCAAAATTGCCCACAAATACCACATTTAGATTACATTTCCACCTGTCTCTTTCTCTTTCTCTCCCTCCTTTGTCCCTTCTCGGCTCAAGTAATAATTTTCAAATATCTAGCCAAGGCTTTTGTATGTCAGAAATTATTGGTAGAGCCTGCAATGCTCAAGGAAAATGCTGCAGTTCCTCCTTTCATTAACTCTTTAAATTAAATACTATATAAGTATAAACATAAAATGACATATTACTAGGAACACAAATGACTACTCTGCAATTTACAAATTTCTCTTTATTGCCAGATCCATTATTTTTTTCTCAGTGCCGCCTCTAATGTAGATTTAAAAAAATCCATTTATTGAACAAAAAACCATACAGCAAAAATTTATCTTTTTTATTTTTTTTATAAGGACAGAGCTGATTGTAATTCAGCTAGGAACCTTTGTGAAGATTAGCTTTATTCCTGAAGCTACAATTTTCATAGCAAATGCTTTCTTATTCTTAAGAATAATTTATTCAACTTCTGTTATAAATATATTTCTTTTCTTATGTGTGTACCAAGGGCTTAACAATAGCTTTATTATCAGTTATTTTATATAGATTCAAAGCCTTTAAAGGAATGCTCTATGCTAATTATTTTATATGAGATTTCCCATATACTAAACTAGGTATCCTGTGTAAATATTTTCATCTTAGTGAAGGTTAGAAAGCTAAACTGGTTACAATCTGGTATTGATATCCTTGTAACTTATTAGAGTTATTTACCAAGTGCTAATTTCACTGTATCATTTAAGTATAAGGGCTCTTTTGTAATTATATGTTAATGATGACATTATGACCAAATAAGCCTTTTTAGGTGTATTATTAATCACCCAGGTGAAGGTAAACACGAAGTTCACTGAGAAGGCAAATTTGCCTCCGTATTTTCACTTTCACAACTGTACAGGACATGGTTTTGCAGAATTTTCCAGTTCGCCCACTGGTGGAATGTTTAAGATTCACGGTGTGTATCAAAATCTGCTTGTTCTGTGACTGCATGGGTCCTTCCTCCTGAGGGTCCGAAAGCAAACACATGGAATGATCGCCCTTGCTTTTCAAGCTATCTGAATAGGCGGGGACCTCAGACTTGTGATTTGGTGCTGCCATTCTCTTCCACATCCCTTTCCTTCCAAACTGTTGGCAGGGGGGAGCATTGAACACTCTCCCTCTCCTCTTTGGTAACATCACTTCAGCTCTTTGGCAAACCCTGTCAAAGTTGTCTTCAAACTACAGCCCAAAGTGGACTCTGTCTTCTCAGCCCTCTTGGGATTATTTATAAAGTACTTTCACTGTAACCGAGAGTTAATCATAGCTTATAGGTAGCCGAGAATTTAGTTAACCCATCCTCTCAGCTGGTAACCAATGAATCCCTGTTGCCTTTCCAATAAACTTATTTCCTGACTCTTGTAGCTGTTAATAAGTGGGCAAACGGTGTAAATATATTTTCAAATTTGTTACTCGCATGTTTTGTATGCTATAGGAATTGTCTATAATAGATTACGATTGAAATATACACCTTGGACAGAATTCCCTCATTATCCTGTTGATGACAACACAGAGTCGTAGGTCATTTCAAGTGTTCTGGGTTTGGCAACTCTACATTGTCAAAAAGAAAAGCAGTCTGGTAATCATCTTAGGACCAAACAAAAAAGAATGAATAAGCAACCTAATTTAGATATATGTAAAAAGAAATCAAGAAATTAGTGAGACAATAACCAACATACACACAACGGGCGGGAGGACTGTGACTAAAGTGTTCAGCAACATAGGGACTCCCAAACTGGCATCACAGTAAAGAGAATTTCTCTCTGTTTTAATGCCCTCTTCATTAACTGTGGGTTCATTCTATGAAAACACTATTTTAAATTTCTGCCAAGTCTTAATTTTGTACCATGTGCATTGACTACTAAAAAACATGAAATAAAAAGTAAGTGCCGATGGTTAATACATTGTCCTTTTTAAGGACGAGAACCAGGAGAAACAAGTTATAATTGTGTAGAAAGAAAGAATAGCAGCCTACAAATTCAGGCAAGCAAGAACTGTGTTCCATCGTTTTCTTTAAATCAATGTAAACGTTTTCTGAGGGCAATTCAACCTCAGTGGTTATTGAGATTCCCTGACCCATGCAAAGTTCCCTGGTTTCTATGAAATACTTAAACGTGATGGACTCTCCTCTCACTGTAGGTCCCCGTTGATTAATTGAGATGCCAGTGGTGGCACTCTGCATGGCCCCTTCAGTCGCCCAACATTACTTCTCAGTGCCACACTAGAGCAGCGGAATTTTGTTATGTGCCCCACACAGCTTTCACCTCGTCAAAACTGTCACCTCCCTGAAGCCCTTGCACAGTCTTTCCAGGTGACTGTACACGTCTTACCATTTTTTAAATTTCAGGGCCATCTTTTTTTCTTTCTTGTGGCCCTCAGAAGAATCAATTTTCCCCCTTCCCTGTCTAGCACACTTGGGGGAATCTCTTCAAGGAGTTTAGACTTTTTCAAAAGGCAGTGAGAAATGTTTATTCTCAGAGAAGTTTTCACTTTCAGCCAGCAAATGTCCCTAAGTAAAAAAGCCACCTCGCTGAGCAACTTTTTTAACCTCATTGAAAAGGATGACAGGAAATATATAAGAATATCAACTATTTAATATTTTCATAAACTAAATGGCTGTAAGTATATCTAAAACACTTAATTATATTCAGTGAAATTCCCTAATTAATTTGTTTGTGAAACACAGCCAGGTATTTATCAAAAGTGGTGATGGCTGCGATATGTTGGTGTCAATCTTCTTGAGGGGGTGTAGATGTATGAATATCCCTTGAAGCCCACAAAACTACAGTAATGGATTCAAATTGCCATTTATCTCCTGTGTTACAGTGTAAAATCTTTGAGGGTAGGGCCCGAGAAAGGTCAGTACAGCTATTTTTATAGAGCAGGCACCAGCTCAGTGCCTGAGACAGAGCAGGCCTTTAATAAACCTTTGTTGAAAGAATGAGTGAGCTAATGAAGCTAAACATGGTAACCTACCAGTATTGGATCTCATGCACAGCCAGCTATAATGATGATTCTAAGCACATTCAACATGATGAACCACCTTCAGAATCATCAAAGACAGTTTCAACTATGAGCAGCTTGTCGTGGATTGCATATGCCCTGTATTTAATTCTAATTCTTTAATATTGATAATTTGATCTTTGGTGGAGTTTTATGAAATTTCGCCATAAAATTGTGACTTAACTATGCTCTTTCGATGGGGCTGGCATCCACAAATGTTTGAGATTCACTCTCAGGATTGAAAATACTAAAATGCAATGGTGAAGGGATATGTGTATTTACAGCAGCTATTTTGTATCAGCATTTTTTTAAAGGTTAGTTTAAAGCTTATGATTAGCAATGAATTGGCTTCTATGTAATCGCTAAACATCATAATAGTTACCTGGAATTTTTCAGATGGTTAAAATCTTTAAAGAAAGACCATCTTTATAAGAAAAAGAGGTTTGATATTATATTTATTAACTCCCCTGCCTGTTTTCCAGGGTTCTCTGCAGAAGGTCCACTCTCTGCCCTTGTTCCCAAAATCATGAAGGGTCTTTAATTAGGAAATTATCTACTTCTTTGTTACTGTACATCATTTGTTATATAATCATATGTTTCATATACTCCCAATCAATAGCATTCTTTACACTATTCATTATATGATGGATTGGATTGAGTTAGCTTCTAGATTGTTCACATGCTTTTAAATAAATTTAATTCCCTGAACAGAGCACTTGTGCTTTATATGGATCACTATTATTTTGAGATGTCAGTCTTGTTTTCCATAGTGTCATTATATATAGATAGCATACAAATGATGGGTTCATTGGAGTCATCCAAGAGTCCAGGATGCCTTTTGGTCTCTTTGAAGGCATGGATTATAAGTCTGGGCCCTCTGTTTTCATTCCTGCTTTTCTTTCAGAAATTATGTAATTTGAATGTGATATGTGTCTTCCACCAAGCCAACATTCAAAGCAGTGTTTAGTATTCCTGGCATGCGTTTCCACTAGTGAATGTGAAAACATCCTAAGTGAAAGGGGTGGGCTTTTCTATACAGTTCAATTTTTGTGAACATTAATGTGCTCTTTTTTTCCAATCATATTTACACTTTAGGTAAATATTTAGATTTAAAATATTTATCAAACATGTAAATAGCATACAAATCAAAACCTGAACATCCCCAAACTGTTAAAAGTGTAATTCTAATTCCTTACTCTCTGAGTGTCTGTTAATTATATCTGTATTTAGAGGACACTATTTTGAAAACAGCATTTGATGAAAACTACAGCTTTTTAATTATATACATGAGAGAGAGAGAGAGAGAGAGAGAGAGAGAGAGAGAGAGAGAGACAGAGACAGAGACAGAGACAGACAGAGAGAGATTGAATTGCAGTCTCCTTTTTGTTTTGTACCCTTGTTAATCAAATTATAGTACTCTTTGTCTTTTATCACCTATGCACAACTGTACAAGAAATATAGTTACACACCTCAAAACAAGGATTAGGCTGCGGCCCTGATGAGTGGCGTGGGTGCCACTGCTGTACGTAACGCGCTGCTTCCTACGTGTGAGGAGCTGGAAAGTATTGCCATTCTGTGGCATCACTCAGCAGGTGCAAATGAAGTATGAAATGAAAAATCCCAACCCACACAATGCGCAGAGAAAACGCAGATAGCACTTTGTAGTCACTGCTGTGCCGGGCTATTTACTGTCATAGACAACTCAGCTCCGGCTAGGCAAGGGCCCTGAAGCTCTCCGCCTCTGACACCTGCAAGAGAAATTGGGTTTCACTCTGTGCTACTTTGGTTATGTTGATTCCCCTCCAGGAGTCCCTGTCCTCCCAGAAAAGTAACCAGGTTAAGTATTTAGTAGCCAATTACTTTCTTAATAGAGAAGAATGATGTGAGGGTGAGGGCAGGTGCTACTGTATTTGGAAATGTGGGTGATTCTCAAAATGGATAAGGTGATTCTAAAATTAGGTTGCACATGGACTTGTCATGCCTTTTATTGGTATGTGTGAGAAAATATCATAGCTAATATTTTTGCTTGTTCCATTGTTTAAAAGTGTGTGGGGAACCTACCACCCATTACTATTGATATCTGAAGTAAGATGAATACAATATTTGGATAATAAAATTATCTTAATTCAGATAAATTAATATCACCATGTTTTTAGACTTTTTGTATATCTGTCTACCTAGTTGATCTTAGTCTATCCAATATTATCAGTCAGAGCTAATGATTGATAATTTAAAAAATACAAATATTAGTACCTTCTGGGGTCAACCTAGATCTTTGTTACAGTACATTGAAAGAGACCAATGTCTCTGCTTATTTGGAGTGCATATTCTATGAAATTTGAATAGTGGAACACAAGTAGCATGGTAAAAAAAATATATATACACATACATATATTTACAGTAAATATATGTATATGTATATATTTATAGTAAATTTTGACGGATTTTCATAATGAGGAGAAGGTAAAGGAGACAATTAAGAAATTAAAAGTTAAAAGAACAGAATAAATGAACAAATAAAACAACAGACTCAGAGATATAGAGAAAAAACTGATGGTTGCTCGGTGGGAGGGGGAGGGGATGGAGGAGAAGGTGAAGGGATTGGAAAGTGCAAGTTGTCACAGCATAGTCATGGGGATATGAAATACAGTATGGGGAATAGAACCAATAATGTTGTAAAAATTATTTAAGGTGCCAGATGGGTACTGGACTTATCCAGAGGGATCATCTTCATAGACTGTGTAGATGCCTGACCACTGCACTGTACACCTGAAGCTGAAGTAGAATAATATTGAATGTCAACTATAATTAAATACATATATAGTCATGGGATGTAAAGTACAGCCTAGGGATTATAGTCAGTGGTATTGTAACAGCTATATACGATATCAGAGGGCTAGTAAATTTGGGGGGGGGTGGCGGTTATCACTTTGTGAGGGGTGTAAATGTCTATTACGTTGCTTTGTACACCTGAAACTAGTTTAGAAAAAAAGAGGACAAAAAAGAAAAGAATACAGTTCAATGAGCTTTTGGCAAGTGTATATACTAATTTAACCAATACTATAATCAAGATATAGAATATTTTTATAATCTAAGCAAGCTTCTACCTGAACTGACTTCTATCACTCTAGCTTAGATTTGCTTAATTTTGGGTCATGTAAATGGAATCATACAGGATGTATATTTGATATTTGGCTTGCTTCAGTTAAAAAAAAAGGTCTATTAGATTTATTCACATTATTTTATGTATTTATAATTTGTTCTTTTTATTGTTGAGTGTTGTTCCATTTTATGAATATACCACAATTTGTTTATTCATTTTCACATTGAAAAACACTTGGATTGTTCTAGGTTGGGCTATATTATAAATAGAGCTGCTATGAATATTCTTAAAAAAGGAAATGAAAAGTTAGTCTGTTTTAAGCAAAATGAGAACTATAAGTAGTTTTAAAAATCAGTGCTGTTTTATTAAATGACTAAATGAAAATTTCAATATAAAGTGAGTTAGATAAGTGAAATCTCAAAATAGATACGAGCAATATTGTAGATGCAGAATTGCCAGGACTTCACACTGGATGAATATTGGAGGGAAGCTCTGGTTTTCTCTCTGAGCCTCAGTTTCCTCATCTTTATGAGAGTATAATAGTAATAAAACAGTAGCTTTCTGATAAGGTTGTGTAGGGATTAAGGAAAATAACTCATGTGCAATCAAGTGCCTGGAACAATAACAGCAGCACTGCATTCACTCATTGGTAAGCTCTAAAGATGTATCAGAGAAAATAAATAAGTTTAAAATTTACTGTTTATATTTGGCCACAATTATACATTGTAAATCTGAATAAATTAGCATTTACAGGTTTTATGTATGTACAAGTCAAATGGAAAAGCTTATCTGGAATAAGATTGTTAAAAGTCCAAATCAGGAATTACACTGATATTATTTAGTTCTTAAATGAAATAAAATCAAGCTTTCTCATTTTATGTAACTTCAGGGGCTGCCAAATTTCTTTATTAACAAAGATACACAATGCCCCAGAGCTGTGATTTGTGCCTATTGCATGCACTATAATCTGGAATCTCACTTCATTAATCAGCTTAAGCTTTTCTTTTGGTGACTCCTTTTCTGCCAAACCCAATGGCTTCTTGTTCCACAATGTTTAATGTTTTTGATGATGGCTTTGTTGGTATCTAAGATGGTGGTTCTTACATTTTGGGTGGGAAAGCAAAAATTGCCCATATTCAGAATAGTCAAATATATGAGCTACTCAGGAAGTCTAATTGACTAGTTTTGAGACTGGTTAGAATTATAGAGGGAGAGGGAAGTAGGATTCTAGACTGACTCCCAAGTTTTTAGCTTTTATTCCTGGAGAGGTGGTGGTCCATTTGTTGAGACAGAGCATACAGGAGGAAGAAAACAAATTGGTATAAAATTTGATGAGTTTGGAAATACTGTTTTTGAGGCAACTCTGGGACATACATCTAATAGACTTTGAAAACATGGGTCTACAGTTCAGATCTAGGTTATAGTAATAAAGTTTAGAATTATGAGTGTGGGTTTATTTTTTGCGTGATAACTGTATACCATATCCTTGGTAACTGTTAAGAACATAGCTAGGACAGGTTGTAGATTTATGTGCAGTTTCTGGACAGCAGCTGTAACTTCATTTCTTATTTGGAAACTCTTCCATGACACATATTTGTGTTTTGGACCCCACAGTGTCATTCAGAAAGAACTTTTTAAAGTAATAAGAAGTAGAACTCTGGTAATTACCAATATTAAAGAACAAATAGAAAAAGATAAATTAGCAAAGGGACCTAAGTAAGAACTGTCAGAGATGAAGGAAAACCAGGAGAGTGTGGCATCACAGAAGCCAAGTGAAATAGAATTTTAAGAATAGGGCACTTGAGTGTCAAATGTCACTGTAAGGTCAAGAAAGCTAAATGAAAGATACATATTGTTGTTTTAATCAAGAAATCATTGGCGATTTTCCTCAAAGCAGCTTTATGAAACTGTTGTGGATGGGACCTCACTGCGGTGGGTTGAAGAGCAATAGGGAATCTGTAATCAGGAATCAGATACAGCAATTCGAGAATGTTCTAAAGAGGAGTGGTGCTGTGGAAATAATAAAAGCTGGATGGAAGAAAGTTGGGAGGGGAAATTATTTTAAGATGAGAAAGACTTAGCATGTTTTTAATCTCTGTAGAAGGACCCAGAAGGGAGTGAAAGAGGCTGAAAAGAGAGATTGGGTGAGTGAGGGAGGTGGGGGGGAGGCTAAGAAGCCTTACGGAACATAATGAGCACATGTGAGGAATATGAGGAATTAACCTTGATTAAGAGAAAAAACACTGTTTTGTTAATGAGGGAAGTAGGTGAAAATGTGAAAAATACGGTCAAGTGGGAACTGAGAGGATTTGCATCTGATAGCACTGATCTTTGAAGTATAGACAGACATAACATGTCTTAAAAAGGAGGCGGTATCAAAAGATGGTATGAATTTTACTCTTGACTGGCTAATAGGAAAGACACATATGATAGAAACATACAAATAAATAAATGAAGATAGGTCCTATGAAGGAAAAGACTGGAGTACAGGCTTTGAAAGAGAATAAGGTTACTCGTAATTTAGATTGAGGGTTAGGGTAGGCTTTCAATTCAACTGATACCTAAAGAATAAGGAATTGTGACCATCACATCAGTAGAAGGCATTGCGACACTTGACTGTCAACAATTATTTTACAGGCATTCCACTTTCTTCTATAATTAGGGGGGTTGGGACAAAGTCTTATTTGTTTTTGCACCTTCAGCATCTAGAATCATTATGTTTAATGAAAAGGAAATACATGTCTAAACCTCACTTTGAAATTGATGCTACTAGGTCTATTTTATATGAAGACTAAAGCTCAGTAGGGTCCCTTCTCCAGTATCTCAGTATTGGGCAGTGTTAGGAGTCAACACCCAGGTCTGTGCGATGCTACAGCCTGTGCTTGATCCCGGTTCTTAGGCTGCCTCACAAATACCTTGTTTTAGGGCACACTTATTTGAACGATTGCTGTGCCACAATACCACAGACTGAGTGCCTATTAAACAACAGGAATTGATTCCTTACAGTGCCGGAGGCTAGATGTGTAAGATCAGGCTGCTGGCATGGTCAAGTTCTGAGGAGGGGCCTCTTCTGGGTTGCAGACTGTCAACTTCTTGTATCTTCACAGGGCGGATACAGTGAGGGGAAGCAAGCTCTTTAATAACTCCTATATGGATACTAATGCTCTTCTTGGGGGCTCTACCCTCACAGCCTCATCTATTCCTAATGATCTTCCAAAGGCCCCACCTCTTAATACTAACACATCAGTGGGTAGGGTTTCAACATATGAATTTTGGGGGGGATACAAACATTCAGTCCATAACAGATAATTTCTTCCCTTTCTCTCTCTCTCTCTCTTTTTCCCCCTCACCTTTCTTTGTTTCCAATTCTAAGTCTGGGTGTCACTGAGACCTCTGTCTATGGATTTATTTTCTTGCCCCATTTTATTTACTCCTTCGATGACATCATCCATGCCTCTAGTTTTAATGATCACATCAAGACTTGTGGTTCCTACCTATACATCCTTGGCTCTGAGCCATTCTTCAATCCTATTTTTCTAAATGTTTTCAGAAAAAAATCCAAGTAAATGATTTAAAATCACCTCAAATTCCCTGTGTTCCCGATTGAACTTGACATCTCTGTGTATGCCCAAATTGCTCTCTTAATTTGTCATCAGTTTATACATCTTGAAACCATTTTTGTTTCTTTCCTCCTTTAAAAAAAATCTGTCATAAAATTTCCCAGTGAAATGGAAATTACATTTCTTTTTTCTTTATACGCTAGCTCAGGCTGAAGGAATTACATGCTGTGACAACTCTCTGCTCTTTGTGCTCTGTAGAGTTGTCATTATCAAATACAAAATTCTTTGGCTTTCAGGGCAATTCATCATGTCGGTACCTTCCTTGTACTTGTTTTTATATATTTTTTTGCCACAGAAGTCTTTCATAAAAATTGGGTAGTCACATCAAGAGCTTACATTAAAAAATCTATTTTAATAGATTTTCTATACTGCCGATGTAGATAGTATTCTTTGTCTGTAATTATCCCATGCCCTTGCTGAGGTTTCTCTGTGGGTAAAGCAGACTTTCTCACCCCATTGACTTTAAGCTTGGCCACGTGACATACTTTGTCCAATAAAATATGGGGCCAAGTTCAGTGTGCTGGTGCTGAGTGGATGTGAAGGAGCATTAGGTGCTTCTGCTCATTATCTTAAGCTCCTGTCCAGCATCATGAGAAGAGCAATGTCCTAGGGAGTTGTGTTCTTTTGGCCAGGCTCCTGGGGTGAGAGACACTTGGAGAAGACCTGAACTGGACCTCCAGAAGCAGAGCTGCTCCAGAAAATCTGACACATGAGCAAGATCTATATCCTTGCTGTTGGTGATCTGCTGAGATTTTAAGGTTGTTAAAGATCATCATCATAGAAATAGCTGACTAATATACAGCCATTCTGGAAATCAGATCCATAATAATAAACCCAATCATAACTCTGAGGTCTGGTTTCTTTTCCTAGCTATTGAGCTCTGGGCAAAATGTTTTGAAGAAGTGTTTGATCATAGTTATAAATGCTTGTTTTATGTGTTGGAAAAGCTGGAAATGTTTAATTAAATATCAAAACAATCTCGGTTTTGGAGGCATACATTACAATTCTTATTAGAATTTGAGTTAGTAGAAATAAACTATTAGAAATGAAGCCTTTTAATGGTAGGAATTAAGTAGAAATTAATTTGATAGAAATTAAGTCTTTTCTGAAAAGTCTTTCTGATCAAGTCTTTTCTAAATAGGTTTTGGGAGACCCATCTTGAGATATGCAGAAATTTCTTACTCTAAAAATTGGTTTGTTAGTGTTGACCTTTCAAATATGCGGAATAGAGTACACTGGAGTTCTTAATCAACTCTCTTGAGTCTATGAAAGCCATATTTATATTTTCATAGAACTTCATTCTGTATCAGATGAACTTAATTTGTTCCTTCAACACTTCAAAAACGGCTATTTTTAAAAGACTTTTCAGAAGAAACTATTTCTTGCCTCTTTTCTGTAATCTTTCTAGCAGCCTTTCTATGGCCTGATTACCAATACCCCAGAACAGACATTGACATATTTTTACGTGCCCCTTCAAAGATCCACGAAATGGTGTCATTTTTTATCTTTAATGTGTGACGATAATTTTCTAGAGAATCTTGCCAGGTTATTGCCCTTATAAGTAATGTCTTTTGAGCCAGTTGAGTTTCTGCAAATATGGAGCTTTCAGCTATCAAGATCTCCACTGGGAAAAGAGACACAGGAAAGCCAAAGTTGCATGTTTGTGGATTCATATTTGCATTATTTATTTTCACAGTATATTGAGCAGCCGCAGTCATAAACTATATACCAGAGAATGGACCAAGTCTGATAAATAGACTTAAAGTTAGAAAGCACTGAGGGCCCCGACGAGGCAATATCATTAATTGGGCAATGCTGCTGAGGATCACTTGACAGAGAAAGAAGGCCGGCATATTAGATTTTCAAAGAAGCACATGAAGTAGATTAAAGAAATGAATGGGAAATGAGTAATCCAAAGGGTTTTCAGCAGGGAAAAATAGGAATTACTTCAGAAATGTTTTGAAGCGTGGTGTGAAACCTTGTGTCAAAAAGGTAAAATGGAAAATCAGAGGTAGAGAGCGTATTAGGACACTATTAAAAATGTCACATCCTGTCCCCATTTGTTCAAATGCGAATCACTTTACAACCGATAGAGCAGTTTTTTTGGTGTCAAGTTAATACCTATTTTTTCTCATTTGTAGAGACCCTAAGTAGAAATAGCCTCATTTCTTTTGATCTTCTAGCCTGCGGGCCAAATCTACTGGCTGCCTGTTTTTGTACAAAATATTTCATGGGAACCAAGCTACACCTGTTTGTTCATGTATTGTCTATCGCTGCTTTCATGCTAGAAAAACAGAGTTGAATTGTTGCAACAGAGATCATATAGCCCCCCAAAAACAACATTTTTTACCATCTGGGTTTTTACAGAAAAAGTTTGCCTGACCCTGGTTTAAACCCCATGGCGCTCACACATTTTCAATTGTATCCTAAGGGGATAAATATATTTTAAATCCTTACCAACATACATGAGTGCTCACAGACAGGCATGTATCTGGGAAAATACTTTATGCAATAATTTTTCTTGATACACTTATTTTTCTATTGAATCCTATTCTCTTTCAGCTTCTCAAAAATGCTGTTTCAGTCTTAGCTGCTTAACATTCTCCTACGCTCATACTCGGGACTACGAAAATATTTTCTGCAAATATCAATGCCACTAACCTGTTTAGAGTATTGAGTTTAATTTAGCAATACATTTAATGTAAAATAGAAATTTTATTACCTTTAATATTAGCAAGCAAAAATAAAACAGAACCAAAAAAACAAAAAAAACCCAAATGTCAGCCACCTGATATACTACCATAGAGGGAAAGATTGAAAGAGACAACATGTAATGTGGGAACATTAGGATATACTAACTTAATGACTTACAAGTCTTCCTCAAGAGCTTAATTAATTTCAAATGGGCATCTTACAATCCTGAGACTTTGGCTCAATTCCATTTGTTATTGTTAAAATTTTCATTTGTTTATTGGAGCAAGAGCTTAGCATGTAATACATAAAGACAGGAACCCAAATAAGATATAAACTTGAATCACTGTCAAATTCTTTACTTTCTTTTGTTCTCTAATTCACTCCCTTATTGAACACCTGTCCATTACCATTTTTTAAATTCCAGACACGGTGTTGGCATTCACAACAGAATGTTATCTTTATGAAGCCTATTGCTTAATATGAGAGACAGAAATTAATCAAATAATCACATAAAACTGCATTTGTCATAAAAGCTATGAAGTTGAGATACATGTGCTATGAAGCATATAATAGGGCGATTTGACCTAGTCAGGGAGGTCAGTGGAGACTTCCATGAGGAAGTCATGGTTAAGCTGATGTGAGAAGGAATTCATGAGCTGAAGAGGGCAAGGATGAGACGCCCCCCTGCACACTATTAGAGTGTCTGCACAAAAATATATTCTGGCTCCCTCCTTGACCAGTGCTGCTGTACCATTTCTTCCATCTTTATTTCAGGTTTTATTTTAAATTAGCTGTTTGTCTTTTTGTCCACTGCCTTTTGTCCACAAAATGGAGAGAACATAGCTTAAAAACTCTGTTAAGTGTTTATTCAAGTATTTCTATGTAAGATACATTCACATTTGTGGAAATTGTTCTTGTTCATTGGGATTAAGTCCTAGACAGTTTTCTTAAATAGCTCTATAAATTGTTATGAAGATCTGACCTTGGTTTTCAATCAGCCTGAATTTATGGCTTGGAAATACTTCCCTGTGAAGCTGACAGGTTCAGAGTCCCTGGCCATGGATTTATGGTTGTAGTTACTATGACAGGCTCGGACTCTAGAATGATGGCAAAGTAAAGCCACGGAAAGAATGGATTTGTTTTGTTTGTTGAGATCTAAAACCTTCTGTTTTTTTTCCAGCTATAGAAGTTACCATTGGCAAAGCAACCGAAAAACAAATAACTTTTTTTTTAAAAACACTATAGCAGGACTCTTAGTTCAGAACTGACTATATAGGCAGTATTATAAAGTACCAAAAAAAATTTGATGTAATAGTACCAGTAAGACCTCATTCCGTTTTCTACATAAAGCGGTGACATTCTAATATTTTGATTATTTAGTAGTTAGATTAAATAATTTGTGAAGAATAGGCTCCAAGTGTGAGGGTTATTAATATCCACTTACATAGGGAGGCGGTCCAGTATGTTTTTGTTTCTCCTGTATCCCGATTGCCTACTCTTTAAAGGAAATGCAGAGAACTGTAGTTTCTTAAGTAAATGCAACTTCCAAATAGCTGAACAGGATTTGAATAAATTCAGTGATCTAGAAACGTACTTTTTCTTGGGATCATTACACTTCGTGTGTTAGCTTCCTCAAATATGAAGTGAGTGTTCAAAAATTTTTTGACATCTGAGTCAAGACTGATCTTTGCTACACAAGGAACACAATTGAAAGCTGTACAGTCCTTTAATTCCTCTCCGAATTACATGCCGCCCAGACTGTCATGGAGGCCTAAAACCAGCAGATGGCGCTCGGCTTCCGTGTCATAAAAGAAGTGAGTCGCTTGTTCGTCAGCCTTTACTTATTACCATTCATTTTAAGGGGTGAAAAGCAGTGTTCAGAGAAAAATCTTTGTTAACACAAAGCCTCTGCATTTGTGAGAGACAAAACTGCATTTCTAGTTCATTCAGACTAGCTGGTAATCTCTGAATTTTGCACATAAATTTTGTAAGTTAACTCTCAGGAACATGGAAAAAAACCCCCAACATTTATTGGTTAACTGGGTAAACTCATTTGCTTCATATCAGTCCATTGATGTTTTATATGGGAGCATGGAAAAGGTGGCTGATATCTCCACGCATTTTGAAGGAAGAATAAAATGGCTGGTTCTCTCTGCCTTGCTTGTTCACAGATTTTGTAAGCGAAGGAAATGGATACTACGGTTGTTTGTAAAACCGGATCCAAACAAAGGAAGAAAGACAGCACGCTTTCCTATAACATTGACGTATGTACCACTCTAGAAAAAGGATGAGGTTGCAAAAGAAGGTTTTAGCTTAGCATTTCAATTCTAAAATGGATGGCCCTCTTTAATTTTCCACACACAATATCTTTCTTCACCAAAGAAAAGATTAATATTACTAATCTCACTTATGTAGCAGCTTTAGAAGGCTGCAGCAACAAGGATATTTCTAAAGCAGACTGTAGTCATTGCTGCCGGTATAGAAAATTCCCTACCCGCACCAAAAGTAATTGTGTTGGTAATCTCACGCTATTGCTTTAGTGGGAGCCTGCGTCATTCTTTGCTCCACGTGAGCTATAGACAGGCATAATGGATGGAGTGATGAGAGAGTGCAATGATGAATTAATATCCCACAGGTCCTGAAACTAATAACAATAAAGGCTTTTCTGTGGCCACTGGATTCCTGGAGTTGTGTTATGAAATGTGATTCTGGAGTTGTCTGCTGACTGGTTGTCCTGTAGAAGGTTAGAAAGAACGGTTCCCTCAATGGCAGGATTAAAAGGACAAGTAAAAGCAAAACATACATTTGCTTGTACTAATGAAATGGAGTCATGAACCAAATATATACTAGATTTCTACGCAGAGAAAGGGAAGCTATTTCTCTCCCTCAAACATTGTATAAAACATCACTGGTGGCAGCTCAGTGCTTACATTGGGTTTGCATTTTGTTATAGAAAGAGTATATGAATTTGTGCAACATTAAACTGCTGCTTCCAACATGTGTGGATTAAGCATCAGAGATGGCCTGAAATGTTGTTTTTCTATTCTTTGCAATCCTTGGAGGTGTTACTGGGGAAATAGTCGTGATGAACAAATGTTAATCTTTTTTTTTTTTTTAAATATGTGCTTTAACACACTTCAACTCTTTTTTTTAAAAGATTTTTATTGGGGAATTGGAACAGCGCTGGGGGATTTGGGGAAGGGGAACAGACAAGTTGCTGTCCTTTTGTTCTTCAGTCTAGTTGTGGAGGACGTTGCTTCACTGACCCATGTTGGTATTATTATTACGCTCTTCCCTAGCAAGAAGATCAGTCACCGGCTTCTGGACGGCTGCTCACTGCGGCTGCTGGCTATGGCAACCCACTGCAGCAGGGGCTGCAGCCTACACTGTCGCCAGCGACTCATGGCAGCCCAGCTCCAGGTTGAGCTGTTGTTCACCATCTTAGCTGCAGAGGGCAGTGTCACTGGCCCTCATATGTGGGATCCGAACCAGGGCCCTCTGGAATCCCAAGCCAGCTCTTAACCAACACGCCACTCGGCCGGCCCAACAAATGTTAATCTTGATTATCCTTTATGTTCCTTATTGCTTTATCCATTTTCAAACTCTGACTGATTGCCACCCTACACAAGACAGAATCCATGGCAAGAGGAGTAACAATAGTGAGTACATGGCGGTTCGTTCTCCCAGAGGGGCAGACCTCACAAAGCTCTAACATGGACATGAATATTTCTAGTGGTCGTGCAATATGAGATGTACTGTAATTGAACTGGAACGAAGGTCCTTAGGTCAATATAGTTATTAACCCAGAGGATTTGAATTAAAAGGTACACTTCCTACCAAAATTATGTAAAAGGCATTTCCTCTGCAGAGAAGGTGTAAGTCAAGGAAAGTGCCAGCTTGGAAAACAAGACGACGAGTGTCTCTCCCGGGCCAGCACAGGGACGAGGAAAGAGCTACAAACGGAGAGTGCACAGAGAAGCGGAAAAGCGTGCTACTCGACACACCTGGAGTCTTTCAAATATGTTTTTCAAATTCAATTTGATTAATTCTGTCTTTCCGGAATGCAAATATTTCCACATCCCAACACAAAAATGTATTTAAAGGTTTTAAGGGAAATATCAATACTTAAGACATATGTCACTTTTGACAACCCACGTACCTTCTTTTCTCCATTCTGTCAGCTATTCGAGGTTTCACTGTGTCTTACAACTGGTTTTCGCTTCTCAAATCCTGAGACAAACTTATACATATTTTTAATGAAATCGAAAGGATTGCAAAGAATAGAAATGCACGTTTGAATATAAAAAAAATAGGGTCATGTATATATGTGTGGTCTTTACAATGGGTAAGTAACCATATGCTATAATTTTGACACATTAACATAAATAGGCCTCCATTGTTTAAAAATGAGAGAGAGAGAGAGAGAGAGAGAGAGAGAGAGAGAGAGAGAGAGAGAGAGAGAGAGTGAGAGAGTATGTGTTAGCTTAGTTCATGGCTTAGTTTGAAATTTGCTCCATGATTTTGAGTCACTTGTATCTGCTCCTGTGTGAGACACCTTCAGTGACCCTTATTGGTAAAGCACCTGTAGATCATTGGTTGAAAAGTGCAATTGACTGTGAGTTCAGGCTTCAGAGCCTTACAATTAAGAGTCATCATAAATTTTATCTTCGCTGGCATAACTACAGAGGTTATTTTTGTGCAGAGATTGGCTTTTTCATTTTGTAAACACTTTAAGCTAGGTGCTTTGGTGATGAATCTTAGATCCATAGAAGAATTGGTTGTAATAATAGCATATATACCAATCAGTATTTGAATGTTCTTATTGCTTTCTTTACTGCCCTGGAAAAAGAAAACACAAATATTTTGAAATCATTCTTTATGTGTTATCTTCTATATTTATGGCAGATTACAGGAGATAAAATCATGCAGATTTATTTTAGGAGGAAAAAAGGGTATTTCTTTCAGAGATCTTCCCTAATAACACAGATTTCTATCAACTTGTTAATGTTAAAAAGGTATTCTAGGAAGATACTAAATTTATCAGTCACAGAAAGGGGAGCTTTATAATTGTTGGGAATGTTGTTTCATCACCCATCAGCCAGAAAGAAAAGAACTCTTAAAGGAATAAAAAAAAAAAGGAGAAGTAAATTAGACTTTCCTCAGTATCAGCTTAACTTTTCTAATCAGAGGAAGCTCTGAGCAGGTGGAGAAAAGACACTGAAGGAATTGGAAGCTGAAGAAAGAACACTGATGAAAAATACATCACAAATGACTAACAAATTGTAAATGAAAATTGGGTGACTTTCAGGCAGGAGCTGCTAACAGGCTGTGAGACAGCGTTTGACCTCTTTTAATGAAAGTTTTAAGAGAGGGCTGGAGGTGATGAAGGGTCATTCAGCTGATGTCAGTGAGTTCTGAGCAGTGCTCCTGAGGGGCGACTAGGATCGTGTTGAAGGATGGTGGGGAAGGTGCATCCATCAACAGGGCAGGAGTCAACTCCCTAGCCAGTCTTTTTCTGCAGCAGTCCAGAAAGTGCACAATGTACAGGAAGTCAGATCCTTTATTTTACTTGTGTTTTTATTAAGATACAATCATAGCTTACGTTTGTTTACTGCATTCTGTTTTAAAGCCGTTTGCCACATTAATCCTTTACGAATATCCAAGTAAAATGTTTTCATCTTAAAATATGCTTCTATGCTTGACGTGATAAAAAATTCCCTGAAAATCACCTGGGATCAGAGCAATAAGAAAACCAATCTTTTGCAAATATAGTTTGCTCTAATGTATAGGAAAAATTGGATGGAATAAAAGCCATTAAGGCTGTGCATGAAAGATACATTAGAGTTACATTTATATCATTGATTACACTGTTTCTCAATTATATAGTTTGGAAAAAAACATAAGCAATTAATCATGGTAGATTACACTCATTTTGTATTTGGCCAGGAGTAGCATGTAGTTATTAAGTCTGAGTTCCAATTGTTTCTCTAAATAATACTTTGTAATATCTTTTGCTTATGTGGTTTCTGTAATACCCTTTGGTAAATGTGATTATTTATACCTAGAAATGATTTTAAAATAGCTCTGATTCCCTTCTTATAATTATACTTTTAAATAGATTTTTAATATATTTATATTCTTAATTTGATGCCATTATCAGCCCTGCCATTTGTCTTGTTTAATCTGAATATGCATAATTATAAACCACACCAATTACTATGACTATACATACCATATCAACTGGGTAGACATTTGTAAAATGTGTAAAAATAGGATTCAAATATTCAGATAAAATAATACACCCCTAGTTTATTTCAAACAATAACAAATAAGAACTGGAAATAATTAAAAATTGTATTTTACAGAAAAGTGTTAGTTATATATAAGTAATAGAATCCAGTATTGGTAAATAACAAATATTCTATAAGCAACTGAATTCCTCAGATGGAATTTTCTTTAGCAATGGGAAATATTAAAAATGATAACTTAGCTGAGATAGGAGGATATATAATATTTATATGACCTACTTATAAGTTTGAAATGGCCCACTGACAGCAAAAGAAGATATAGTATTATGGCTTTTTAAAGAATTTAATATACTAATACCTTATTATCATCTATTTGAATTCAATAGAAAATAAGAAATTAAGAGATAATTAGCTAGGTCAGAAATTATTTCAGATAAAGCAATTTGAAATAAATATTTTGTCTTAGAAACTTATAAACCATTGGCGTATGGCTTTAAATGACTGGATTCATAATGAAATGTTTCCATCCATGTCTGTAACATTTAAGAAACAAAATTTAGCCATACATTTTTGCACTGACTATGAACCTCATCAAACTATAGTCTTTGGGTAGTATTCTGATTTGTCTAGCCTTCTCTAAGTGTTGCTTGTGCTATTTGCACAACCATGTCTCTCTGATGATTTAAATAGTATTCAAGAAAAATGGGATATCCAGCAATAGACTGAGCTCCTCGTAGTAACTTTGTATTTCTGTAACTTAGCATAGTGCCTGCCATAGTCGTAGATTCTGAATAAATGTTGATTGAATGATTGTATTTAAATTTATTAAAAATAATTCTACTCAAATTCAAATAGCCAAAGAAACCGATTGAGAGCGATGATAAATGTGACTAACAATTACTCTAATCAGAGAAGAGACTAGAAATGATACAGGAATGGGGACAGAGGAGGAGGGAGGGAGGACAAAAGAAGAGAAGAGAAGAACAAAGACAGGTAGGCAGGCTGACTGGGGCAAGCTGGACATATCCTTTAGGAAAAGGTGGAAATGCAGTGTATTCAGATGGTGACCAGTGATCTGGCTAAAATTGGTGAGGTGGGTGTTTGCAGGTATTAGAATGAGTTTGTGGTGTATTTAGTGGGTGCTCACAGAAGAGAAACTTCCTTCATTAGTGGAAGGCATTCAATAAATGTTTTGTTTAGTTTTAATTTGTGATGAGCAAATAACCGCTTGCATTGGAAAGTCCTTGGCTTATATCCATTCATATTTCATGTCTAGACTTAAACAAAACAAACCAACATATAGATCTTGAGTGCTAGAACTCCCTGAGAGTCTCTGTAAATACCAGGTCAAGAAAAAACGGACAACTGTTAACTAGACATTTTAGAAAAACTAAGGAATTTTATTTTCATTGAGTTTTCTTATTTTCATCTGCTCATTTCTATTTTTCCCAGTCTTGGAATCATGGAACAGTACAAACCAATGCAGTGAGAATTCATTAGGATTCCTTTGCTTTCTACTTGATTCTTTCTTTCTGCTGAACGTTGGTATTCTTTGAGGCTTAGTCCACGCACTTACTCTCTCGTCTCTCTCTATACTTTCCCTCCTCACAGCACCAATTATCAACTCTATGCAGGTGATTTCCAAGTCTACATCTCGAATCCATGCTTCCCATCTCCCAGTCTATATTTGAAAAGTACTTGCTCTATATTTACAGATTGATATTCTAAGGATGTAAAATTAAACATTTATAAATGGAACTCATTTTTGTAACCCAAATCTCTCATTTAAAATTTTTCTAATTGCATCATTTTATCCACTTAGACTCAAACGTCAGATTCATATTTGACTCACTTCTTTTGACATCTACCATTTTTAAAATTCTCTTAGTCACTACTTTGTGCCTGGTTTGTATAAACAATCCTCTTTAAGTATCATTTTGTATATCATAGATAATTAGTTTGCTTAAAACTTTCATCAGTGTATTCAGGGTTATCTTCACTTTGCCCCAACGTATTTTTCTTGTCCTAACATATATTTTAAACTCTTTGCTCCTGAGAGAGCAGTCTGTTTACTTAATCTGTGCATTTCACCTCCATATCTGTTTTTTGATGCATCATTTCTTCTGTCTAATTATCATGACACCCTTCTCTGCTTCTATTAAACTGCTGATTTTTAAAACTCTAGGCTATTTTTAACTCTTTCTTGAGTTTCCTGTGTTTCAACATGGAGTTATGCATAGTCTATATTTTGATATGTTTGACATTAGTCAGGTTGGTGTACTTGCTGTTCTCTAACTACTGTTGTATAAGTAAGTCTCCATAAGTTTCCCAAGCTCTTCTCCCTCCTGTGTTTACATTTTCTCTAATATACCAAATTTTAAGATCTTATATGAAGCACTCTGGTTTAGACTTAAGTTACTTGGTGTCAGAGACTCTGTCTTATTTATCTTTATTTAGATCTCTAGCATTTAGTATAGTTTCTTGCATATTAAAGGTGCTTAATAAATATTTATAAAATAAATGAACAAATGGACCTTCATAAGAAAACCTTCCAGAATATTCCCAATCGATACTGTTTCCCTCTGTCCCAAACATCATTATATTTTTACCAATTACATGACTCCTTTAGCTTTCCAACATATATAACCATATAGAATTACATTTTTGTTTAAATATTATTTTTTGACTAAATTGAGGGAAATAGGAGACTATTTTATAGGCCCCATAGTGCATGGTCTGCACAGAGTAGGCTCACAAAATAAGTTTGGGAAAAGTTATTTTTTCATGATATGAGTCATTTCATGTATTACATATTTTAGGCATATATGCATATGAAGACTAATATGTCTAGGACTTTGGAGACACAACTATTTAGATTTATTTTTATTAAAGCGGCTAATTCATGAAAATTACTAAGGTACCTTTAAAAGTAAATAAGATATTTGGTTTAAAAATTAGTTTAAAAATTGAAGAAATCAAAACCAATTTTAAAAAAGTAAGGGAAAATGTAGAATGAGCACAATATTTGAGACCTGAATTTAGCTTTGGTTCACCAGGTAAGGTCAAAGGAGAAAACTAGAGGGCATGTAGTTATTTTATTCTGATAAAGCAACTTTATAGATACTTTACCTGATAAAGCATACATGTTCTTCTGGATATTTAATTTTTTAAATTTGTTATTGAATTCTGAAAGGTATTTATTTCATGTAAAGGCAAAATGCGTAACCTAATGGGTAATGTCATTTTGAACTATGGCTTGCCAAAAGATACAAGTGTTTAAATAGGCATTTCTTGTGTTGGTCCTCTAGAAAACTTGAGAGCTATTACAAATTTGTGAAAGCACCTCATTGGAAGAGTTGGGGCAAAGGCACTGACCTAAGTAACTATGGAGATGAGAGGAGACTATAGGACTCTTGGCAAAAGCACTCTAAACATTTTATAAGCAATATACTCTAGTTGATAAAGTTGTCTTCCATGGGGTTATGGGTTTAAAATTCCAAAAGCACTATACATGTATACTGGAATTGAAAAATTAAGTAATGGAGGCTGGCTGGAGGTGGAGCCAGGTTTCTGTGTTGGAGTGGGAGATTATAGACACAAGGAGAAAGCTAGAATGATCTATGAGGTAATGGATTAGAGTTGGAGAAATCAATAAGAACTCTTATTTAGCTTATGTAGATGCAAATTGAGACATACAAGGTCTAACAATTTCTCCAACTTGTTGCAATGATGCTGCTAACCTTTTTTTTTTATCAGAGGGATTATTCATTATGAATTTGTACCAACTGGACAAACAGTTAACCAAATTTACCATTTGAAAGTGCTGAAAAGCCTGCATGAAAAAGTTAAATGACCTGAACTTTTCGCCGACAATTCATGGCTCTTGCATCACGACAATGCACCAGCTCACATGGCACTGTCTGTGAGGTAGTTTTTAGCCAGTAAACAAATAACTGTATTGGAACACCCCCCCCACACACACACACTCACCTGATCTAGTTCCCAATGACTTCTTTCTTTACCTGAAGATAAAGGAAATATTGAAAAAAAGACAGTTTGATGACATTCAGGACATCAAGGGTAATACAATGACAGCTCTGATGGCCATTCCAGAAAGAGAGTTCCAAATTGCTTTGAAGGGTGGACTAAGCACTGGCATCGGTGCATAGCTTCCCAAGGGGAGTACTTCCAAGGTGACCATAGTGATATTCAGCAATGAGGTATGTAGCACTTTTTCTAAGATGAGTTCGTGAACTTAATTGTCTGACCAACTATATATATATATATATATATATCTATATATATCTATATCTGACCTCATATATGATTTCACTCATACGTGGGATATACAACTGAAAGCAACAAATGAATAAGACAAACAAATGACTAAAAACTCATGGACACACAAAAGTTTAGTGGTTACCAGAGGAAAAGGGGGGAAGAGGCTGACAGAAGAGAGTAAAGGAAGTCAAATATGTATATGGTTATGGAAGGAGAACTGACTCGGGGTGGTGAGCACCATGTGATATATAGATGATGTAATATACAAATGTACACTTGAACCCTATATAATTTTACTAACCAGTGTCACCCCACTAGTTTTAATAAACATTATTTTAAAAACTTAGGAAATTTGAATAAAATATGGACCTTACTTAATAAAATAGCATATCAATATTGATTCATTAATTATGACAACTAGCATATTAATGTAAGATGTTAATAACGGGATGCTGTGTGTGAGGTATATGGGATCTTTCTGTAGTAACTTAGTAACATTTCCTTAATTCTAAGACTATCCTAAAATAAAGAGATTGTTAAAAACAAACCTTAAAGCATAAAAACTCAGAAAATTTTAATGCATGCTCTCAAGAAATCTGAGCAATATTGGGTTATGATTCAGGTTCGCCGTTTTATAATTATATTATTACAGTATATCATAAGGAATAAATGGATATTGAGCATGTCCATAAGACGCACTCAAATAGTACAGGCATTAAATGATTTATTTGTCCAGGGCTGGGTTTCAGTCATTTCACGGTAAATTTCACTGTTGAATTTCCCCAAAGACCTGTTCTACATTGATGTAAAAATCTATAAAAGAGGAGCTAGATAGATTTGATTATGTTAAAATTTTTGAAAAGTCAAATAATATAAGCAAAATGATAATGCAAAGGGAGAACTAGTAGGACAAATGAGAACACTTGAGATATGAGAACAATTAAAGTGCTTAATTTTAAGCATGGAATGTTCCTAAAATT
The DNA here is from genome assembly GCF_001890085.2 of Hipposideros armiger. NCBI lineage: Eukaryota > Metazoa > Chordata > Mammalia > Chiroptera > Hipposideridae > Hipposideros > Hipposideros armiger. Next base: position 2,454,698 of record NW_017731568.1, read on the forward strand.
AATATGCAGATTCTGTTAGCTAATCGTGTGAGGAATATAATCAGATAATTCATAAAACAGTAAATATAAACAGTCAAAAAACTTAAAGATATATTTAACCTTGCTAGGAATTTAATAAATATGAATAAGAAAACAAAAATACAATTGTTTATTCAAATAAAGATTAATACTCAACACTGATGAATATACATTGAAATATAAACTCTTATCATTCTAGATAACTCTAGGAGGCATGCAATTGATTCCATAATAAAAACAAGTACTACACTACTGTTACTGATACTGCCAGCTCTCTCCTAAGTACCCTAATTCTTTTCTTGCCTTACCTTTTAAGTGTTTAGAGGCACACACAGCCCTTTGGTATTTTCAGTGTGTAGTTAGGGGAATTTAATTGTCTTTCTCTTGTTAGGCTTTTTGATATGGGATCTAGACTCCCCTAAACTCTCATAACTACTTTCTAATTTGGATGTGAGTTTCATGTATCTGAATCTTCATAGGCATTTTGGTGGGAAGTTGGACAGGTTGCCGTAGGTACAGCTAGCCAGGTGCTGTTATGACTTGAATGGTTCTGTTGCATAGTTTTATTTGGTTATGGGCGCTCCTTTCTACACTCTACCAAAAATACTTGATAGAGGAAATCTAACTCCAAATTCACCCCCTGCATCATTGCCAAATATTTTGAAAACATAACATCTTTAAGTTCCAGACTATATTTCCCTTATTGTGACTTGACCCTAACTTCACCTTAATACTCACTCTTTTGGCACCTCTCCCAGATCTATATTCCTTTTGCCAGTTTGGCTTGCCATAGATCTTGACTTCATAATCCACTCCAAGAATTATTCCATCAGTCTTTGAAAGTTGCTCAGTCTGCACTTTTCCCCAATCCTGTTCCATTGCATGTTCCCAGCAGGCTGTGCTTTCTGTGCATCTTATGGGAAAATCCTATTGAATTAAATCGGAAATGTCATTTGCGAGGATTTAAGCCTCTCTGAGGTACATGTAGTTTCCCTTTCCTGTGCTATTTTGCTACAATGCCAAGAACAGGCAAGGAGTGGAAGGTCATAGATGTGTTGAAATCCAATGACAATCTTTTTTTATATCCAAAAATAATACTCTGACAACTAATTTCCAAAACATTCTACTGGTTTCTTCTGCTAACTTATCTCTTTAGCAATGCACTAAAAGAAAGCTAAAAGATGGCATTTAAAAAAAAATCATTTTAGGAAATGACAGGTCTATAGCTACTTGCTGGAGACCCCTTACACTTTTTTCTCTGAATATTTAAAAATATAAATAATAGAAAAATAATATTTTAACTAACCACAGTATCTTCTGACCCCAAAGAAGAAGATTGAATTCTATAGCAAAATATCTTGATGGTTTGTGTTTGTTGCATGGGATTCCAAGATCTCCTGGAATGATCTGTAAGGTCACTGCAAACAATGAGAAAGCTAAACTGACTGCCTAAAAACCTAATTGGATAGTTGGGGATTTTGAGATTTACAAGAAGAGGACGAATGTGAAAAAAGTCTTGAGGGATCCAAAGGCCATAGAAGACCAGAGAACATCAGGAGAGAAGTAGGGTGGTGAGAAAATGTCTACATTGGCTATAGCTGACTGAATTTTGTTTTGAGATCAACAGTGTATAATATTCCATTTTAACTTGTCCTCTGTGCTGTGTAGTGATTCATTCCATCACTGAAGCTGAAGGAAAGATGTACTAAACACACTGCTTTGTGTGAGTCTTGTGGGAAATTTAGGGTAAAAGATGACTATCATAATATAAGCCCACAGAAATATTCAGAAATATTGTGGAGGATATGAAAAAAAATTTATTAACATTTTAAAGGACAAAAATGAGCCTGAAGACCCCTCCAAAGGCCAAAGCTGGAAAAGTTTTAGCAACAAAATAAATATTGATTCTAATGAAAAGAATATAAAAGATATCCATAAGGGGAAAGGGGGTGGTAGATGAGGGTAAACGGGATCCAATATATGGTAATGGAAGGAGAACTGACTCTGGGTGGTGAACGCACAGTGTGATGTGTAGATGATGTATTACAGAATTGCACACTTGAAACCTATGTAACTTTACTAACCAGTATCACCCCAATAAACTTTAATTAAAAAAATATATCCATGAGTTCATACTTATGTAAATAATTAATAAATAGGGAGGAAGAACACATCTACCTTAGAAAAGTGTTCCAAATAATATATGTGGATACTCCTACGTCCAGAAGGTGGAGCTTAATTTCCCTCCTTTTGAGTGTGGGCTGGACCTAATGCATTGTTTACACAGCAGAGAGTATGGAAAGGGAAGAACAACTTTACATTGTAGAAACCTGGCAGATTTCGTATTACCCAAGTGATCAAAGCTGACATGGCTGGTGATAAACTATGTTGATATCATGGATCCCTTGACGTGATGAGAAGGGTACCTCGCCTCTATGGTATTCTTTCTCAAAACCAATAAGCCCTGTACAATCATGAGAATACATCAGGCAAACTCAAATTGAGCATCATTCCACAAGATATCTGGCCAGCACTATTCAAAAGTATCAAGTCTGTGAAAGATAAGTAAAGACTAAAAAACTGTCACACAGACTGGGGGAGACAATTTGATATGATGGTTAAATTCAAAACAGTATCCTGAACTGGGTCTCTGAAAAGGGACATTAATGAAAAACTTGGGAAATCTGAATAAAGTCGATAGAGTCTAGTGGCATTGAACTAATTTTAACTTCTTAGTCCCTAGTTTTGACAAATGTACCAAGATTTTGTAAAATGTTAACAATAAAGAAAGCTGGGTGAAGTATATACAGGAATTGTTTATGCTATCTCAAATAACAATCTAGAATTATTCCCAATTAAAAAGTTTATTTAAAAAAATAAACTATCATGTTACATAGCATAAACTGCTTTAGATTCACTTCAGTAAGACAATTTTAATTCAATAATTTAAATAAACACTAACTGAGTAATCAACTACTACAGGACTGGGAAAAATGAGGGGAAAAAAGGCAAAAATTACTGCCTTCATGGTGCTTATAGTCCAGTGGGAAGAGGCAGACAATAAACAAAAATTGCAAAATGTAAATTTTATTATGGTATGTTAGAAGATGATGAATATTATAAAAAATGGTTAGGCAGGGTGAGGGGGGCTTTGTAATAAGCAGGGTGGAATTCAACTTTATAAAGGCCATTTTCATTGAAATGTGATACTTCAGCAAAGCCTTAAAGTGAGGCAATTAACTATACCAACATCTGAGCGAAGAGAATGCCAGGTAAAGAGAACAGGCAGTATGAAGGCCCAAGTTTGGAGACATCTTAGGTACATGTTTAAGGATGTGACAAGTGGCCACCGTATCTGTAGCCAATGAGGGGAGAAGAGTATTTTAGATGGATGTGAGGTGGGCAGGACCATATAACACATGCTAGGCCATTTAAGAACTTTGGGTTTTACTCTGAGGGAGATGAGGGGCCATTTCAGGGTTCTGAGCAGAGGTATGTTGTGATGTGACTTTAGGCTGAAGGGATTAATGTGTCTGTTCTGTTAAGGGTAGAGAGGGGGTGCGGTGGAAATCAAGATGTATCAGTTCTTAATTTTTCTTAGTCATTTTTTTTTTACTGTTTTAGTCTGTCAACCCAAGCTTAAGTTTTTTTTATTTCATTTTTTTAAAGATTAAATGCATGTTTTATTTATTTATTTACTTATTGCATTATTGCCACTTTTTTTTTCTTTAGGGGTCTGGGAAATTAAAAACAATTTTTGCTAAAAGCAGAGGTCATCATCAACAAATCATTTTTGCTCAGTTTTATGAGGTATAATTGACCAGTAAAATTATAAGATACTTAAAGTGTACAATGTGATGACTCAATAAACATTGTGAAAGACTTCCCTCATTGAGTTAATTAATAAATCATCTTTATAAAAATTTAAATGACAGATGATCTAAAATTGTCTGATACAAAATTTTGCATTTGATCCAGACAAGAAACTGTAATAACTTTCATCCACGGGATGGGGGTGGGGGGAAGAGAGACAGAGAGAGAGAGGGATTTAATATCATACATCTGTTCAATTTGCAGTGTATTATGAACAAGTAGATAATAACATAATTTACTAGACATTTTTGGCTAATGCTCCAATTCTTGTTAAAATTAGCTGCTAAAATCAGATATTAAAATAATCTCATTTCATAAATAAAATAAAATAAAATAAAATAGTTCAAGGGAAATGTGAAATAAAAAACCACCTAATTTCTTTTTAGACTGAAACCAAAATAAACACCAGGGAATTATATTAATTATGAAATACAAAATTCCATAGATTCAGAAATTAGCAAGAAGAAATAAAACAGAAATTCATTATTTTTTTAGTAAATTTGAGGTCAGCAAAATTTAAGTTCTTTTGTTATGGTTTGATAAAACAATTTGATCTTATACATTCCAGTAATAACTTGGTTGGCATGTAAAAAAATTTAGGCTGAAATCTCAAGTTGCCTTCTTAAGAACATTATATGGTTCTCTCATTTTTCCTTTGCCTTTAAAAATCTATATGAAATTCATTGCCTAGGCATTAAAGAAAATGTTAGTGTATTAATAGCTAAAATTTTCTCCCATGTGATGATATCAACAATGGAAATAATCTAGTACAATTATGACTTAAATACTGAACTGTATGCCAGGATGATGGGTCAATGAACTGACACTAACTTTTGAATACTCAATACTATAGAAATGTCTGTGCTTATCATTGGCTTTTGATAAGATTTTTTATGCAAATAAAATGTATTTGGGTTGCTACTTAACTGATTTTGAGTTAACATTTTTTTAGTTATAGAATGAATTGGAAAAGCAAATACTTTTGTGTTCTACTTTCGAATGTGATACATCAAAATAAGGAGTGTTTTGACAGAAGAAAAGAAATCTTGTTCAACTCTTGTCAGCATCAGTCAATTCCTTCATTTATAGGAGAACTTGAGGAATGTTTAGTGAAATGCTGACAAATGGACTTCATAGCATATCTAATTAGGACTTTTTTCCTGGCATATGTGGAGAAGGGAAGGTAATTAGAAACCCAAAGTTTAGTTCTCAAATTGAAGCCCAGCTTAAATGTAGTTTAAAGACTTTATCCCTTTATAGCTCACCTCTCTTGCTTCCTTTTGATTTTGTGGTGGTTCATTCATATTAATGTAGCTAATGACAGACACCCTGAAAAGGTGAGAATGAATGCTTTTCCTCTGACAGATCAGCAAAGGATGATAGTATAAAGTGTGTCTTTCAGTGTGTATCTGCATGGACTCTGGCTCTGAGAGAATGATATATACTTCTACTTTATGCCTGCAAGATTCTAAAGGCCTTTTCAAATATTCATGTTCTTTTTTTCCCTCCCTTTTTATTTCCTACCGGTATACGTTATGTGATGAGAAGAATGTCAAAGTATCTGGAGTTTTATTTTTAAGTTTTAGTCTTGCCTGTGGGGGGGGTGGTATATATTGAAAATTTGCTGGTCAAGCTGTTCATACTTTCCCATAACATGTCTAATAATTGCAAAGCAGTTTGTTGAGATAATTTTGGGAGGCCTTGCATAGTTACCGTGATAGACTCTGAGGCCAGTTATTGGACAGTATCTGGCATTTAATTGGTAACAACTGAGGGTAACTTTCCCTTTGTGTTACCTATTATACTAAGGAGAATCAAAGGAAAAACAGAGATGAGGGGTTGTTTTTGTTGTTGTTTTGTTCTTTAGCTGAATTCTGATCATTCTTTTCTGATCTTGTTTCAACTTGGGTTATGACTTTCTCATGTATGATGCATCAAGTTAATAGGATTTGTATTGCCCTAAGTCCTGTTGCCATTTCATATGCTACAACAGGCAAGTGGAGATGCTGACTAGAAGCATGGTAATGCAACCATCTCTACCAACTCAACCAAACCTTGGCGTGAACGGGCAGTATGCCTGTGGTTTTATTATTGTACCCATAGGTTGTTGCTATTGTTTGTTCTTTTAATTTTCTTTGGGCTTGAAAACTTAAAATATACATTCACATTTTAGTATATCATTTAATCCTCTTCTTCCATCAGATTTCTGGATCCATTTATTTTTTTAAGATTTTGTTTTTAATTTTTATCAATTTTTGAGCCTCGTCTTTCTCCATGACCAACCAGAAAAAAAAATAGTAGAATAAAATCAGCAGCTGGTGGGAAAGTCGTTTGGAGGACATTAGCCGGATTAACCTTTACATAATAATTATGAATTAATAACTTTTTCCCCCTCAATAAAATCTATTTATTTAGTTAGCTTCAGGGAAAATAGAAGAGGAAAGAGAAATAAAATCACACTGAAATGATTCATCATGTTATAATAAAACAGAGCATTGGCTTCAAGGACTTATAGTCTTTAAACACTATGCAACACAAAAGGGATGGGGGAATTAAAACTATAATTTCTCATGTATTAAAAATATAAGCTACATTCAGAATGGAGTAAATAACTTGTCAACCCCTTCTCTATTATGGGAACAACCACACTGGGATATAACATGTGTTGGAAAAAGTGATTAAAAATGATCCAAACCAGTGCTCTAAAATTTTAAACAAGATTTCACTATTGACACAGAAAGAGCATTCATTGGGGATAGCAATAACATCCACTTATGCAAAAATATCTTCTGACATGCGATGAAAACATAACCTCTGGATACACATTCTCTCTTTTAGGTTTTCAGTGGGAATGGTGCCTAAGTGATTAGGGCAGGATATGGTCCAACAAATAAACTGAAAATTTTGTAACAAGTGGTGGAGTAATACATATTAATTCTGAACAGATTGACACTGTAATTTGGGATAAAAACCATAATGATTACAGAACACAGTCAGTGTAAGTCAAGTCTGATGGACTGGAACAGATGTGTCCACCTGTTTAGAGCCCAGCTCTGCATCGCTTGGGATGCATAATGTGACTGAGGTCCGTAATGTTAGCTATTTGGAAAGGTATGCAGGTTAGGAAAAAGGAGAAATGTCACATTCTGGACCACTCTTTTGTTCTCCAATGTAACTGCTGAGGTAAAAAAGACTCAAGTGCACACTAAGGTCTAAAATAAAAGGGAAAGTCCAGATGAGATGTAAACATTTTTGCATGCTTTTCACTGGAGAGAATTTGGAAAGCTTCTTATAGGGCATTTCAAGGACAGGAGGATGGAATAGATTCAGACAGTTTTTGGTTTTCTAAAATCAATAAAATCTGTGTAAATTAACTGAGTCTGAGGGTTTTTTTTTTAATGCTAAAGCAAATGAAGGAAGATGGAAAAAGACTTTAATATTGCAATGTTTATACCTAGGGCATTTCACATATCTATACCAAGTAAGATTGGGCTTTTGCAAATATTTATCATTTGAAATCATAGGAAAAAGATCTCTTTTTGATAGAATATGCTAGATCTAAAGATTGCACTGCATGGCATTAGTGGGTAACTATTTTTTCTTAAGGTAGAAGGATAGATCTCTACTATGATAATAAATGTCTTTTTATTATAAGAAAGTTTTAATGTGTGGTCATAAATATCATTCCTTTTAAAGACTAACTTTTACAGATATTACTATTAAAAAATTCTTCCTTTCTGTGTAATTCAATCTTTCTCATTCATTTAAATTTATCAACAAAATTGAGAACATACGTATTATTCTCTCTTTCTCTCTTTCCTTTGTCACCCTCTGGGTATTTAACCAATCCTAAACCTATAGAACCCTTATCATAATAAAGGTAAAATACCATTTTGTTATTTCTTAATATATGTAAAATGGTCTTCTAGCTCATTCATTAGCATCAACTGTGTTTGTTGAAGATATTTTGTATTACATTTAGTTGACTTTCAGTATCATGATTTTTCTTGGAATGAGGTATTCAAATTTCATAACATGAAGGACACAAGTCAGTTTTGGAAAGTGAAGATATATTCTTGGTAAAAAGCTATCAACTGGGTAAAACCCATCAGAAACACCCAAAAATCTTTTAAAATTTTACCTTCCCTGCCTGCCCCCTTCCTATACATGGATGAACTAGAAAAATATCTTTTCAATGCAGTCTGTATGTTTTACCATACTTAACAGAAATTTTAACAATCCAAAGATCCCACTGGCTAAATGGCATGGAGGTATATAAAATTTAGTGGATGTACAAAAAGAAGAAGATATAACTATTATGAATAGATGAGACATACGCAGATGTTCCATTTCAAAGGGCAACAGTATGGTCAATTTGGGGGGTAATTAAGTATTTTCTAGAGATTACTGCTTTAAGGTCAAGAAGTTAAAATTGTTCAGAAAGTTAATGTGTTTTACACAATTCTACACATATACTATGTTTTATTATTTTATAAAAAGTGTTACTTCTGTTTTTATAATATTTAAGAAGTAAGTTTATAGAAATAAATGCTGTAATTTATGACCTAACAATTAGGGTACTATTAACTAATACACACAACTTATTTTGGTGAAAGGTGACTAAAGCCTTTTGCATCTAAATCAGTAAGTTTCAATTCTGGCTGTGTATCTGTTATGATTTTAAAACAATACTGCTGTCTCAGTTGCCAGCTCCCTTCTGAGACTGTGATATAATTAATCTGAGCTGGGACCTAGGTATTGAATTTTGAACATTTCTCCAGGTCATTTTATTGTGAAGTCAGTGTTGAGAAACACTAATCTTGATTTATCTGTTTTAAAATCAATGAGTTCTTGTGAGAAAAAAAGGAAATAAAATAGCACCTTCACATATAGTTGTGTAACATTTTACAGCTGTCAGCAAGAGTTTAAAATCTATTGGCAGCATACTGACTAATTAAGGATTAAAATGGAGATAAGCAAAATTTTAGTGGGATCATTTTACCTCTTATTTATCATTAGAGATCAATAAGATTTTGGGGGGATTATTTAAGGATCACATAAGATTTGGGAGGCATCATTTTGGGGCTATGAAGGAGTGTTTCTTGGGGGAAAGGACTTCAAATCTTTGGAATGAAATACAGTAGGCTTTTAAGCTTCATCTATGTTGTGGCTTGTATCAGTACTTTATTCCTTTTTATGGCCAAATAATATTCCATTGTGTGATATACCACAAGAAGCCAGTAACCAAAGACCACATATTACATAATTCCACTTGGATAAAATATCCAGAAAAGGCAAACCTATAGAGATAGAAAGTAGATCAGTGGTTGCCTAAGACTGGATTGGGGAGAGTATGGAGAGGTTGGAGAGTGGTAATAAAGGGTACAAGGTTTTACTTTGTGGTGATAAAAATGTTCTAAAATTGACAGTGGTGAGGGTTGCAATTATCTGTGCCTATAGTAAAACCCATTGAACTACCGAGTATAAATGGATGAATTGTATGGCATATGAAATATATCTCAGTGGAGTTTTAAATAAATAAGTAGACTTGCTAAGTCAAATGGATGAGAGCATTTTCTCTAGAGGGCAATATGGCAGAGAGCATGGAGAGCTTGCTAAACAGCAAGTAGCTAATGATAGGTGGAACTCATATAAGGTTCAGGGAAGGGTCCCAGAGGAGGTTAGAACTGAAGCTGGAGAGATAATCTGTGTAAGATCATGAAGGATGTGGTAAACCTATAAATTGTTTTCCTTTTTGCTTGTGGTAAAATACACATAACATACATTTATCATCTTAATCATTTTAAGTTTATAGTTTAGTGTTAAATATATTCACATTGTTGTGCAACTGATTTCCAGATCCTTTTTATCTTGTAAAACTGAAACTCTATATTCATTAAAAATTCCCCGTTTCCCACTCATCCCGAGCCCCTGACAACCATCGTTCTCCTTCCTTGTTCTGTGAGTTTGACTCTAGATATCTCCTATCAGTTGAATCACGCAGTATTTGTCTTTTTTGTGACTGGCTTATTTGACTTAGCATAATGTCTTCAAGGCTTATCCATGTTGTATCATGTGCCAGAATTATATTTCTTTGTAAGGCTGAGTAATATTCCACAGTATGTATATAACCCTTTTCATTTATCCATTCTTCTGTATGAATACTTGAGTTGCTTCAACCTGTTGGCTAATGTAAAAAATGCTACTATGAACATGGGTGTACAGATATCTTCTTAAGTCCCTGCTTTCAATTCTTTTGGATATATAACCTTTTCTAAGGAGTTTAAAATGTATCCTGAGAGCAAATAACAGCAACTAAGAATTTTTAAAAGCAGGGAAGTCACAAAGTTGGAGAACACTAGAGAAGGAACAATTCTGGGGATATTTTAATATTATAGATATGCAAGTTAAGATTCAAGAAACCTACATTCCTGTCCCCTAGCATCGTGTGAGATAATAGAGAGAGCCAAGAACAGAGACAGATAAGAATCTTCCTGGGATCTCAATCAACTGTGGGGGTTGGGAAAGTTGTATGTATGGGCTAGACTGTGCCCACTCAGAAGAAATCAGAGAAGGACTTGAGGGCAGATTTGAAAGCATTCTCCAGGCTGCAAAATGATCCATCAACATAGGGTAGAAGCCTCACTGGCCCAGTGAGCTGAAGTACGACAGATGACCAAACACTCACTGAACAATAATGCTACTCTGACCTAAGGGAAATTCATAATAAGTCAGGCTTAAAAATAATATCAGCATCATCCCTGTGAGTCAGAAAGACCCTGTGTATGCCCAAGGCTGTGCCCTCTCAGGATCAGAGAGTGAACCTCCAACATCCTAGTTCCTATGTGAACTTGAGGGAAAACAACCCCCAAAACTATCTGTACTATAATAGCAGTCTCCAAGCCACAGACATTTCCAGAGGTAAAGGGTAAAAATATAACTGGCTAAGATGGGTTAAGCACCAACACTGACCGGTACGTGGCTTATATAGACCCATGGGTGATCACTAGGTAGACAGGAAAAAAAATCTGAGTAGACACAGCAGAAGTGCACACTATTGGGGAAATAGATTTTGCAGAATTAGTTCAGACAATTAACAAGTAAACAAATCACCAAGCAACCAAAAACATCCTCCTGAGGAAAGGAAATCAGTATCTGGAGTTGTTACAACACGTTATCTAAAATAATCCAGTTATAGGGCCGGCAGAGTGGCTCAGTTGTTTAAGAGCTCACTTAAGAGTGCAAGCTCTGAGCAATAGGGTCGCGGATTCGAGTCCCAGCCCGAGCTGAGCTGCTGCTGAGTTGCCAACAGGTGGCAGGATGGCTCAGCTAAAAAAATAAAATAAAAAAATAAAACAATCCAGTTATCAACAAAATAATTATGAGACATGGAAAGAAACAGAAAAATGTGACCATTATATACAGGAAACATAGTGGGTAATAGAAACTGCTTTTGAAGTGATCAGGGTGATAGACTTAGCAGACAAAGACGTCAAAGCAGCTAATATAAACATGTTCAAAGAACTAAAGGAAACCATGCTTAAATAAATAAAGGGAAGTGTGATGACCATATATCATCAAATAGAAAATATTAAAATAAAAAGAAATTATTTAAATGAACCCAATGGAAGTTTTGGAGTTGATAAGCATAGGAACAGTGATAAAAAAAACAAAAACAAAAACAAAAAAAAACACTAGAGAGGCTCAAGAGTAGCTAGCACAAGAAAGAATCCATGAATTTGAAGATCTATCATTAGAGATTATGCAATGTGAATAACAGAGAAAAGAATGAAAAATTTTAACAGATTCAGAGAAGTGTGGGAAACCATTAAGTGCATAAATACATGTGTGGAATACCAAAAACAGAAAGGGACAGAACAAATACTCAAAGAAATAGTGGCTAAAAACTTCCCAGATATAAATAAAACCATAAGCTATACATCCAAGAAGCTAAAACACTCCCAGTAGAACAAATGCAAAGAAATCCACATCCAGACATATCATAGTCAAAATGTTGAAAGCCAAAGATAAAGAGAATATCTTGAAAGCTATAAGAGAAAAACAACTCATCATGTACAACAAAAATCACAATAAGATTTAACAGCCAACTTCTCATTAAAACATTGAAGCCCAGAAAGCAGTGAGATAATCAAAAGTGCTTAAGGTAAAAAACCGTCCGCTGAGAATCTTGTATCAAAGAAATATCTTTCAAAAATGAAGGTGAAAATAAGACATTTCAAGATAAAAAAAAAGAGAATTTGTTGCTAGCAGATATGCTTTATAGAAATACAATACTATGCTTATCAGGCTGCAAGCAAGAGACACAAAGCAGTAATTGAAATCCACATGCAAAAACATAATTATCTTGTTTAAAAGGTAATTATGTGGGTAATTTAAAATGACAGTATAATTGCATATTTCTTCTCCATTTTTCCCTTGATTGAACATATGGAGAGACCTAAAAAAAGGAAAGAGATCAAAACAGTAATTTTAAAACTTCTCACAAAGAAAAGCCAAAGCCCAGATAGCTTCATTGGTGAATTTTACTAAACATTCAAAGAATTAATACCAATCCTTCGCATACTCTTCCAAGAAATAGGGAATATTTCCTAACACATCGTACAATGCCATTTTTACCAATATACCAAAGCCAGACATCGCAAGTAAAGGAAACTACAGGCAAATATCCCTTATGAATATGAAGATACCCTCAAAACTCTTCAACATAAATATTATCAAACTCAATCCAGCAACATATAAAAATAGTTTTACACCATGACCAAGTGAGATTTATTTTAGAAATGCAAGGTTCGTTTAACATCTGACAATTAGTGTTATACACCATATTAATTAATAAAGGATAAAACCCATATTGTCTTCTAAAAACATGCAGAAAATATTTTTAAAAGTTCAGCACATTTTATGATAAAACTCAACAAACTAGGGATAAAAGAGACCTTCCTCAACCATTTACAAAAATAGGCCATCTACAAAAAGTCTCCAGGTAACATTAGACTTAATGGTGGAAAGCTGAATAGTTTTATTTGTAAGATCAGGAAGTCTGCTGTTGCCACTTCTATTTAACATTGTGCAGAATATCCTAGGGTAAGCAGTCAAGATAAAGAAATAGAAGGCATACAGATTGTGAAGTAAATCTACTTTTATTCCAGATGACAGGTCTTGTATATAGAATATCCTAAGGAACACACACACTCACACACACACACACACACACACACACACATGCACACACACTATTGGAACTAATAAACAAGTTTAGCAAGGCTGTAGTACATAGATATGCACACAAAAATCAGTTGTATTTCTAGAAAATAGCAATAAATGTTCTAGCAAAACTAGGAAAATGATTCCATTTACAATAGCATCAAAAAGAATAAAATACTTAAGTATAAATTTAACAGAAGAATTGTAAAACTTGTAAATTGAAAATTACAAAACATAACCAGAAATTAAAGCACTAAATAAGTCATAAGACATCTCACGTTTAAGGAGTAGAAGACAGTACTTTGAGATGGCAATACTCCCCAAACTGAAATACCAATTCAATGCAATCCCAATCTAAACCCTAGCTGGCATTTTTTCTTTTTTTTTACAGAAATTGATTTTTAAAATCTGGTAATCCAGTATACATAAGAAACTCCTATAACTCAACAATAAAGAGGCAAATAACCCAATTAAAAATGAACAAATGCTTGAATAGACCTTTCCCCCAAGAAGACAATAAGCATATGAGATGATGCTGAAAATCATTAGTCATGAGAGGTATAAAAATAAAAACTATAAAGAGATCCCACTTCACATCCAATAGGATGGCAATAATCAAAGACATATAATAAATGTTGGCAAAGGTATGAAAAATTGGGAACCTTATACACTGCCAATGGGAATGTAAATATAATAGTGTAGCTACTTTGGAAAACAGTTTGACAAATACTCAAAAACTAAACATGGAGTTACCTTATTACCCAGCAATTCCATTTCTACACAAGAGAAATGAAAGCACAGCCACATAAAAGCTTATACACAAATGTTCCTCACAGCATTATTCATAATAATTGAAAGGTAGAAACAACCAAATGTTTAAAAATAATATGTAACATATTCATACAATTCCATACTACTTGGCAATAAAAAGAAAGGAGGTACCGATGCATGCTACGGCACAGATACACTTGAAAACATTATATTAAATGAAAGAAACCAGTCACAAAACACTATGTATTGTATGATTCCATTTTTATGAAATGTCCAGAATAGGTGAATCTATAAAGACAGAAAATGACTTGCTTAGGGCTCGGGAGAGGGGTGGGAGGTGACAGCTAATGGGTATGGGGTTTCTTTTAGGAGGGACTAAAGTGTTCAAAAACTGGATTGTTGTGATGAGGACACAACCCTGTGAGCACACTAAAAATATTAAATTGAAAACTTGAAAAGGGTTAATGGTATGGTGTGCGAATTATATCTCAATAGAGTTGTGAAAAAGATAATTTTTTACACAAACAAAATAATGTAATAGTATAAAATGTGTATAAGTATAATGTGTGAAAACAATAGCAAAAAAAAAAGACTAGGAAGAAATATATTATTGTAAGACTTTATACTACCAGCCGACAAAGGATAAAAATACTCAGATAATCCATAAGTTGTCAGATAAATAGACAAATGGAAACATAGAACAGATGGTATAAAGAAATAACAAATAGCAAGATCTACTACTTGATGACCAGTCTTACTATAAAGCTCAGTAATCACAACAGTATGATGTTGGCATTAATACAGAGAAATATATCAATTGAGCAGAATAGCGAGTTCAGAAATAGACCTACACAAACTTGTACAGCTGATTTTTACAAAGGTGGAAAACAATACTGTGGGAAGATAACAGTTTAAAACAAAGAGTAGTGTGGGGAAATGGGATGTGAATATGCAAAAAACCAAAAAAACAAAAGAAACCCCACAATTGGTCAATGCCTTGCATCATATGTAAAAAAATATCGCAAAATGGATCATAGACATAAGTATAAAACCTAATATCATAAAACTTCTAGAAGACATCATAGTAGAAAATCTTTGTGATCTTGTATAAGGTACAGATTTCTGAGACACCACAATCAAAAAGCACAATCATTATAGTTGACATACAATATTATTTTATATATACATATAGTCACGGGACATGGAGTAGAGAGTGGGAAGGGAATCAATGGAATTGTAATAGATAAGCATGATATCGGGGGTGGGAGGGCAGTACATGGGGGGAGGGTGTTTGTTACTTTGTGAGGGTGAAAAGGATAACTATTGCATTGTTCTGTACACCTGAAACTAACAATAAAAAAATTTAAAAAAACAAAACACAATAAAAACTTCAAAATTTAAAAGCACTTCTATGAAAGAGACTATAAGGAAACTGGAAAGATAAGCTACAGACTTCAGAGAAATATTTGCGAAGGATGTATCTGATAGCTTTTATTCAGAATATATAAAGATCTCTCAAACCTCAATAATAATGAAACAAACAAGCGAATAAAAAGTGGGCCACAAAGATACATAGATGGCAATAAACAAAAAGGATGGTGTATATCAATTGTGATTGGGAAAATGCAAATTAAAATTACAAGATACCACACCACACCTATTAGATTTGCTAAAATTACAAAGACCGATCTTATACCAAATGTTGGCAAGAATGTGGAGAAATTGGAAATTCCTACACTGCTTTGATAGAATACAAAAATGGTACAACCATTCTGGAAAAGTTTGGCAATGTCTTAAAACGTTAAATATAGGCCTCACATATGATCTAGCATTTCACTCCCAGAGGAGTGAATGCCTATGTTTATGAAAAACTTATATGTCAATGTTTATAATATTTTAATAGCAGTTGCTTTTAAATAGCTAAAAGCAGGAAAATTACAAATGTCCTTCAATAGATAAATTGACAAACAAATTGTGAATTAACCATACAATGCTATTCATAACAAAGAAAAATGGACTATTATGTGAAACAACATAGATGAATATCGAAATGATTTTGCTGAGTGATAAAAGCCAGAAAATAAAAGCAATAATCAGGATACGCTCCTTTACTAGCAATAAGTTAAACTAATGCTTTATGAATGAATGTAAAGTATTAAGTGAGAATGACTAAACCCACACTATGATATACTTATACTTTGTTATTTCATTACTTACACTTTAACTTAATTTTTGAAAGTTCATTTATCTTTTTTTTATATGTATGAAAACCTTAAAGATGAGCATTGCAAATACTGGAATAGTTTCTTTTCAAGACAAACCTTTCAGTAGGTGTATCAAGTGTATTTGGTTAGAAACCTTCTGTCCTCAGTAATAAAAATGAAATTGAGTTAAATGAAGTGAAGCAAAAAAAAAAATTCTATTTATGTTTCAGAAGTTATAAGAAAAAATTAAGAGGGAGAAATGTGTGGAAAGAACAAAATAGACCAGCAGATTCTTATGAATAATTTAGAGTAATAGAATTGCCACAATTCCTGCAGACTCTGTGCACCTGGGATACTCATTGCCTGGTTTTTTGGCAATCTGTAGAGGAAGCAGTGTCCCATTAGCTACTTCTGGTTGGGAGACAGGTTGGAATTGTGTGGAGAGGACGGAACAGTTCTGATATGAAAAAGAAGGAAGCAACTATGGTGGGGAACAGAAAGCAAAGGGAAAAGATGGCATGATTTCAAAGAAGTATTGTTGTGGTCTCCATATTCCCTTGCAAAGCGTGTGAGAGAGCTTGAAATAGAGAATTGAGTTATTTTGAATTTACTCTTTGACATTAAAACTGTGCTGCTTTAGTGTAACACAGCCTCAATGGGATTCTTCCCCTTTGAATCACAAACAGAAAATGATTTGTATGACTATTTTCCCAGTCTTCCCAAAGATAATGCATATCAAATGCCATTCTAGATGCATAGAAGAAAGAAGTTAATTCATACATGAAAATGGAGGCCTTAGTGCATTGATTAGGGCTTAATTCTTTCATGATTGCAGCTAAATCCCAGTTGAGAATGGTCTAGAATGAATCACAAGCTTTATACAGGAGAATTACACAGAGCCCTGGGGCAGAAGTATAGCTAGGCTCTTGGAGTCTGACATTTCCTGGCAAAAGAATCAGATTAATCAAGTTTTAATCAGGCTTATTTCAAAGAATTGGTGCCATGTAACAAAAACTGGCTACTGGGACTGACTTCTATGAGAGGAATGGTTGGTAAGATCATTGTGAGCCAGTCAATGTCCCAGAAAGTCACCTAAGAGTAGAGTGTGTGTGTGTGTGTGTGCGTGTGTGTGTGTGTGTGTGTGTGTGTGTATATATGTGTGTGCGCGCGCGCGCTCTCTCGCTCCCGCTTGCCTCAACATGCCCCCCCACTTTTGAGAGTGCTGGAGGGTTAGTTTCATTTCTTAAGCTATACATTTGCTACCCATCCTCTTTATTTGGACATGTTATGTACCATGTTCATTCTTGTCCCGTGTGGCTCTGGACTCATTTAATACTTTCTCTTTTGAAGGCCCTCATTTTCAAACTGCTAATGCACTCATAGAGGGTTTGTTTTTTCATGGTACTCTGCAAAAGGAGAAGTGAGAAGGGCCAAGTTTGCTGATAACCCAAGGAATGATTTTCTTCTATTTGATAGTCCTACAGTCTTCTAATTTGAGCCTTTGATCCCTGTTCTGTAGTCCTTTCATTTTGGAGAAGGCAAGGTTTATTTGTTTCCTATTCTAAGTTTATTTTTGAGTGGATGATTCATGGACACAGAGAAAAATTTTAAAGTTGAAAAAAAAATATTTCATGGATTTAAGTTTTTCCCTCATTCCTATTTCCCAACTACTTGGTCATCTTTTCTAGAGGTAATCAGTATTACTAATTTCTTATGTAATCTTTCAGATATTTTATTTATGTGAAGGTACATTTTCCATTTATAATCTTCTTTAGATCTATATTATTAAAAAATGTTCGCTACTATAAATAATACTTTGTACACTGCTTTTTTCTCCATAGTACAGAGCACTTTAATCTTACCTTCTGCAATAAAATTAACTTCCTCAGTGAAATATAAAGTAAAAAATGAGAAAACTTGATTTCTTTGACATTGAATATCTTTCCTAGTTTCCACATATTTTGGCTTAACCAACAAATGAAATATGTATATATGTAGGTAATCTGGCAACCTAATATATTAATTAAATGCACTGACTACAGGCGATAATTCATTATATAACTTTTTTTCATTATATAACTTAAAATAAATTCTTGACAAAATATTTAAATGCATCTCTTTTGGTTTTAAATTTTGTCATGTGGACGAGACTTTAAAGTAGTGCTAAACTTTATGAAGGGATAAGATACATTTAGTAAGAGTTCAAGTGCACTTTATTTGCAGAGTTCATATGTTAACTCATTTTTTGCCAGCTAAGAGTTTCAGCAATTTGTAGCACAGTGATCATTTGTCAGCTTTCTTGGTTTTAGTTGGTGATTTTGGTTTTTATGAATTTGTCATTTATGTCACAATGTGAAAACATAAAAACACTCATTTGCTAATTTGAACATAGTTCTGATTTAAAAACTGCCCTTACCTTACCATATTAACTCTTACAATTAATAAAATAAAGCCTTTATATTATTTTGGAAAAAAAGTTGTAAGCTGCAAAAAACATAGTTATTCTTATCTTGGCCTCTTGGGGGTCTAACACATCTATTTGTTTGTAAGGAGAAACCTGGGAAAGATGGCTTTATAAGTACTGGCACTTGCAAAATAGGATATATAATTAGCTTGAGAGGTAGTAAATGCTTTTATTTTTTCCATAAAGCCAACATTATACCAAATAGCAATAACTCTTAGGAACATTTCTAAGTCATTCCATTTTATTTTTAGTTTTATAATATTTACTTGTAAATTAAATTTTACTTCTTAAATGAAATAGTTTTCTAAATGAGAAGAAAACACCTCCTGTGGTTGTTTCTAATTTCATTTTCTGCTAACATAGCTGTTGGCACTAGAAATGTAGAACAATTTTCAGAGAGTACTGTCAACCATGTAATTTCCTGGCAAATATATGACAATTACTTTCCATGTAATTATAGTGTCATTCCATCGGATTCTACAGCTTAGTCAAGAAGATATTTACCAGGTCATCTTGCCCATAACTCTACTTGTGGTTTCCTTATGTCAGTGTCCTGGTCACACCATAAATGGTGACTCCACTTAGTACTGCAGTCAGTTCAAAGCCATAGAATTCAGTACAGGATTTTCCTGTGCTACTAGATTATTCCTTTGGGTTAAGACTAAGGTATACTTTTGGGTTTGCTTTTATAGCTCATTAACACTTTGGGCATGTACTCATGAGTGTTGAGTATCTTCAAAGAATCAAATAGAAGTTTTAAACCAAAACATTAACGCAGAAAGAAAATAAAGAATCAAAGACAAAGGCATTAAAAACTGGTAACAAATTTTAGAAAACAGTTTTATTTGACACTGAAAACTCTTCCAAATTTATAGTACTTTGTTCGAACATTTTCCATTTAAAATGTGTCTGAAAACCCATCACCCAATTTTTCAAAAGGAACTACAAAAGGAAATACATAGTCCTTCATATTCACAAGCTAGACTTCATTTTATGTAAGAGAGTAGAGAAGCAGAAAAATATGTTGACATTTTTTGTTTAATAAAAAACTCTTTTTGGACTTAGTTTTGGATAAACTAAATGTTGAAATTTCTGAATGGAAAAAATATTTAAAAAAGAAGTTTTGCAAGTTTAAATAGAATTTCATATAATTTTCTTATAAATATATAAATTACATTGATGTTAATAATTTCCTGAGAGTGGGGGCTGGGTCTGTATGACCCACTCATTCTTTATAGACATTTAGATTTACTTAAGTGATTTAGATATTATAGAAAGCATTTTAATTATGATGATGAAAGTAATACACAGATTTGATGGATTTACTGTATTTGGATATATTGGCAAAATTTCCATAAAATGAACAAAAATGAGGTGGAATATGGAAGTTTCAACTAATATGGATATTTTAAGTCAACATTTATTGAATTATCTGATTAATTATGAAAGTCTCCACTTAATTTTGCCAGAATGCAGAACCTAAAGGAAAATGTCTTCTATTTTTAAAAAAATCACTGCTTAGAATATAAATTGCTCTATTTTATTTTAAAATGCTATTTGTTTATATTAGTAAATGATTATCAGCAACCAGTTTTCAGAAATGAAATATGTTGAAAATCAGGAAATTATTTTACCAAGATGTGTGTATATTAACCACATTCTAGTTAGTTTATAAGTATAAATGGGTGTGTCCGTTTCTTCACATGGCATTTTCGAGCACCTGTTTGGTAGTGCAGTACAAGTGTTGCGGAGGAGGCAGAGTACAGATACGAATAGGACACAAAGAGCACAGAGGCAATGGTGGCCACGTGCTGACGCCAGCTCGTTCTGGCTTCAGGACAGCTCGTTCTGAGCATCTCCTCTGAAAACTCCATGCCGTGACGTCCTGTTTCTCTTTAAAAATTGGTAGTTTGTGGAAGTGTAAGCCTGGTGCAAATGAGCAAATGCTAAAGAAGAGAATTTCTCTGTTTTTCCTTTTTTCCCCTTTTTCTCAAAGGAGGCAGGAGCCAGTTTTAAATGTTTTCTAGGACGCCAGTGGGTAAAGATTACAGGCTCTGCCATCGGATATACCGGATCAGTCTTGTTTGATACTGTATGTTCTTAGATAATTTACTTAACCTCGCTTAGACTGTTTCCTCACCTGTAAAGTGAAATTCATATCATCACTAACATCACGTGTTCATTGTGAGGATTCAATGAGGAATAACTGTACAGTGCTTAGCATGGCTTCATTCATAAAAACTGTTGTTTTGTTTTGTTTTAGCCAGAGACCTTGCCCTCAAAGCATCCAAATGCATGTTATAATACAACAGATGTTGTAATAAAGTAGGCTGAATAGAAGTATGATTGAAGTACCTTACAATAGTTATGTAGAAAGTATTAAGGTAGTGTGAGGAAGGGGATCCTTAATTCTACCAAAGGAGATGAGAAGGGAACAGAGAAGAGGTAAAGTATGAGTGGGATTGTGATAGACACACCAGTTTACTAAGCAAAGAAAATGGATGGTGTGAGGAGAATCCTAGGTAATGGGAGAAGTGTGTGAATGACACAGACATAGTACAGACGTCTATTTGATAAAAGGGATAGAATCTTCAGAGGCACATGCGTGTGGTTTGTTTCCAAGTAAGTAAACTGGGCATCATGAGTGTCTTTTGAGGAAGGTTGCTGTCAGTAATGTCATCTCCCACGTAATTTTGCCTGGAACATGGTTTGCTCTCTAGCTTTCTCTCTGCTCCATAATGCCTAGAATTAAGAGAGTGAACGATTGGGCCGGCCGAGTGGC
>NW_017731568.1:2476344-2489665 GCF_001890085.2 Hipposideros armiger
CTGTTCCCCTTCCCCCAATTCCCCAATAAAAATCTTAAAAAAAAAAAAAAAAGAGAGTGAACGATTTCCCATTGGATACTGACCATCGGGCTCATGTATACAATTATAAACGGAATCACTAAACAAATTAGGTCTTTAAAGTGATGTATAAACATTAACTAATCCACTCATTTATGTGTCAGGCTTAATAGTTAAGCATTTATATTAACTTTTATACTTGGGAACTTTGAAAAAGAAGAGTACTACATAGTCACTTAAATTCAAAAGCCAATGCATTTCAAATTTGTATTTAGCAAACATAACCTATTCCTAAATTGAGTATTTCATTAAATGGAGCTGAGAGAATAATATTGTTTAAACATTACATTTATTGCCTTTTTATCTTCTTTTATTGTTATTTTCAATACTTAAAAATTCTGAAGTTACAATGTGATTTTATCCTGGTCATAATAAATTCATAATACATAATACCATTGTTAGCCATTTTTGGAATTCCCTGGTACATTCTAATATGTTGTTCCAATCTCTTCTTCCATATTATTAATTTTAAAAATAATAATCAAAGGAAGTTTTTATCCTCTTGAGAGAGTGAAAAATAAATAAATACTAGCAAACAGTCAACCACATGTTTTTAATGCTTGAAGTTCTTGCTAAGGTATCCTTGGGACAATCTTCCTTTGGACTCCCAAGAAAATAGTACTTTGTTATGAGACATTCATTCTTTAGTACTAAAACAAAGAATATTAGAGTAGCACTTAAAGTACTATAAGGAATTTAAAGGCTATAGGCCATAGGTATAAAGCAATTTGATTATAATATAGCCTTTTGCATTGATTACTGGTGCTATGGGTTAAAATGTACATGGGTGATGGGTTTCAAGCTACGTATTAAGAAAAGTTTGGTGGATTATTTTTACTGTGGAGCTCCAGCCCCTGAATATTTGGTCATGGTTGGTGTGCTAAATCCTTGCATACTATGAACATGATTAGGTTCCCCTGCCCCTTCTATCCTGGCTACTCTCAGTGAAAGTAAGGTCTGTACCTGACTAGTCCATTGAGAAGGATGATTCAATTATCCTTCCAGGACACTAGACCAACAGGGTATGTCCCAAACCCATAACATACATACTTTGATACACAATAAAGAGTGCAGCCTCTACTGTGGTCAACTTCCCCCTGCTATGGTTCAGCAAGCTCTCCTTGGGGTGGGGGTGGAGGTGAAAACTGAAACCCTTAAATCCTCATCACTTTTGGAAGCCTTTTTTTTTTTCTTCCTACTGCTGGGTATTATTTTATAGACTTATATCCCTCAATGAAGCAACACTTATCTAAGGGAAAAGATTGGGATCCAGCTCAAGTTCTGGAATCAGAATTAGTCTTTTATCAGATCAAGAGATTTGGATAACATATGAGCTTAGACTCTGTAAGCAAAGGGATTTGCATCGATGCAAACAAGGGAACCGATAAGGGAATTAGAGATTTAGAGCCAAAAAAAAAATTAAAAATCATTTTAATTTCACATACCAGAATCCACATCATGAAAACTTTTCAAAGTAAAATCAAGTATATTCCAAAACTGAGGTAAGACAATGGAAGTCATTTGTCAAAATCAAGCACTTTGCGAAAGTTATAAAGAAAGTACTCCGAGTTCTGACCCTTAGGACCTGTCATTACTATGAGAGGCTGTAAAAAAGGTTTGGGGAAAAAGATATTGAAGGAGTTGAAGTTGATAAGGTAGAAGTCTCCGCAGCTGTTATAAAAGTAAATCTTCCTAAACCAGAGCCAACTGTAAAAGAGAAAGATTTACTGCTGGCTGTCTCTGTCTCTGCTGCTGTAATGGGCACTATTAGCTATATGTTGTGAAAGCAGCCACTCGGGAAGATGGGAGACATTACTTTTTGGATTGATTCTGGAATTCTTAGGGCTATTGTTCTACATTCTTGAGAAAAGTTTCATGGACAGAGCAGACAGCTTTAGACTTAGCTTTTGGGATTTCATCGTTGAAGCTATAGTGTTTGGTGGTCTTTGGTTTCAGATGTATGTAGATTTGAGTGCCAATTCTACCTGTTATTAATTGTGTGTTCTTGGAGAGTTTGCATTACATAACAAATTTCAATTTCATAATTGAGGAAATGATACTAATGATAATATTAATAGTAGCAAATACTTACATTATTGTAAGGATTAGCATATTAGCATATAATGTCCCAAAACTCTTAGTGAAGTGCTTGGCATATATTTCACAATAAACATTAGTTTATAATACAAGGAATCGGACCATGGACTCTCAATGCTGGCTATACTAACTGGCTATTCTACAGTCATATTGTAAAGAACTCGACCTAATTTTATATACATTTGAAAAGTTATTCGTCTGTGAGATAAAAAACATACAAAAGGAAAAAGGACAATAACAAAAATCTTCTTTAGCTCTTCATGGTATTTAAAAATCATCCCAAAGCACTCAATGCAGTGAGCCTTCAACAGATATTATTCACTAATTATGCACAAAGAAACAGAAACTTAAATAGAAACAGAAACTTAGTTTTGATCAAGGAAAGACAGATTCAAGGAGGAAGATGAGAGCAAGTTGGATACGAACAAAGAAACAACAACAATAACAACAAAAAAACCACCAAAAGTTTATTCATACAATTAAACTTCTTATGATTGCAGCAATACGAGTCAGTGTCTGAATGAAAGAAGCAGGAAGTGAAGCACCAGGTTCTGGGCTGTGCCCTTTACATGCATTATCTCATTTAATTCATACAATAATCTTATGAGGGCAAGATTACTTTCTAATTTTACTAACAAGAAAACAAATCCAGGGATGTGTATGTAATGAAGTCTTACAGAAGCAGAGATGAGATGGATTTAACTGGTTTTCTGACACCCTTCTTTGGCTTTTATGAGAATAATTTAGGTCAAGGCCAGGTGGTTCCCAGCCTTGGTTGAAGTTGAAGTAATGGAGGAAGCCTCTCTAGAAATGATCACTTTATCTTTCTGTAAGAGCACAAGCGAATTCAGTGAGGCTTTCTCTCTAGGACTCAGTTGTGACTTCAAGGAGTTGGCCAGCTAATTACACTGCAAGAAGATGCAATACCATACAATATCATTTTCCAAATTCTTTCTGACCCTTAAAGTGTCAAGCAATGTGTGTGTGTGTGTGTGTGTGTGTGTGTGTGTGTGTGTGTGTGCGTGTGCATGTGAGAGAGAGCGAGAGATAGAGAGAGAGAAAGAGAAAGAGAGACAGAAAGGGAAAGAGAGAGAATGAGAGTAGGAGATGAGGAGAGTCTTCTCTTTTATCCATGATAGAGCTACATGGGCAGATTTGTGCTATGGGGGTTGTTAGGTTATAGGTGTGCTAGGTGTGTAGGGTATGGACCTCTGGTATTCAGGAACACCTTCCAATCACAGGGCTAAATACTTTTAGTGTTTGTGAGCAAAAATATAATTATCAACTTATCATGTTACGATTCACCTCACAACAATTCCCATTACAGAGAAAACAAAATATTATGGCTGCCTCTTTGGCGGATGATGTGCTTCTTATTACTGTATGTACTAGAAAAATAGCATCCTGAGTGATCAGTTCTGAGCTTAACAAAATTACCATAAAAGTGTATTTTAAATAGTAAACTGAAGACATCTGGTAGTTATTACTCTTGTTCAATGGGGAATTTTCCTCATAGTAACCATTGTAATGGACACTTTTATAGTTCTCCTTTATCTCTAAATGTTCTTCCTGTATTTAGAAAACTTCCCAGTTTTAGAGTCTGAGCTTCTCTCTTGACACCCAGAAAAAAATTTCTCAGCCTCCTCTGTAGCTAGAGCATAGTTATGTGAACTAGGTTCCACGAATCAGAAGCACCTGATTCAGAAGTGACCAAAAGAGGCAGGTTCTGCACAGAGTGCATTCTGGCAAAACTGGCAGATGATATATCCTGTTTTCCAGGGTTAACACTGGTGGAGATTCCAAGATTCCAAGGTGTGCAGTGCTTAGAATCAGTAATTTGGCTGTAACAGAGACTGTACCTAATGGTGGCAACTATGTTAGCGCTTCTTGATATTTTTAAATTCATTGGGTTTTTAATAAACTTAGAGACTTGAATGAAAGTACAAATGGATATTTCATGTATAGGTTATATATTATAATGACTATGTGACCATACAGAAACCCCCATTTACTGGCAATGACAAATAACAGTGCTTTGAGCCTCAGAGCCCTCAGTCTTCCATTGAATTCTATAGTAAATGGGTTATTTTTTCTCAGCCAGTGGTCATTTCTTTTGATATTTTTATCTTTTAGTTTTATTAATAGATTTATTGCATTATATCAAGAGTACCGGTATATACTACTAACATAGTTTCTGACTGTTGATATCGACCTTGATCACCTCGCTGAAGTAGAGTTTGTTAGGTTTCTCCACTGTAAAGTTACTTCTACACTGTACTCTTTGGAATTTTCTTTGAAAGAAAGTCACTATGCACAGTATACATTTAAGGAGTGGGAATTCATGCTTGCCCTCCATCATGGTGGAATATCTACATAAATATTTGGAATTACTTTGCGTAGGAGATTTGTCTCTACTCCCCCATTCTTTGGTTTACTTAATCATTTATGTCAGTATAGGCTCATGGATATTTATTATATACTTTACATTTTAATCTAATTTGAATAACAAAATAAAGATAATAAAAGGCCAGTTTGGTCTTAGGATCAAATATCCCCAAAACAATGAAACTTTCATACTGTCTGAAGACATTGGTTAGCATGATTGTGTTCTTATGCTAAGAAAATATTTCTTTATCCTCTCTACTTTTAATTTAGTTAAAGTGAAAAACAAAAACAGTTCACCAATTTCCTACATCTCCCCGACCCCTACCCCTGACAATGATCAAGCTCTTCTTTGTATTATGAGTTTGTGTGTGTCTGTGTGTGTATACACACACACACACTCCACATATAAGAGAGATCAAGTGGTATTTGTCTTTGTCTGATTTATTTCGCATAGTGTATTGCTCTTAAGGTTCACCCATGTTATTGCAAATGGCAGCATTTTGGTTTTTTTATGGCTAAATAACAGTCCATTTTACATACATACTTATATATGTATATTCACACACATGTGTGCATGCGCGCACACACACAGGGTGCCAAAAAAGATGTATACACATTTTAAGAAAGGAAAACTGTATTAAAATTGCAATACTCAATATATACCAATAACAAAAGATGAATACAAGCCATGTTTGACTTTGGCAATTAGAAGAGGTGCTCAGAGTGGTTACTATCAGTGTCCACATATTTCCAGTTATGGTGAACTACTGCAACATTGACTGAAGATCAAGTGACCACTTGTATACATTTTTTGGCACACGTGATATATGTATGTATATATATATATATATGTATATATATATAATTAATTAATTATATATATAATTAATAGTATATATACTAATTAATAGTATATATATATATATATATATATATATATATCTCCCACAATTTTTTTATCCATTCATCCATTGATGGACAAATGTTGTTGCCATATCTTGGCTTTTGTAAATAATGCTGCAATGAACATGGGAGTGCATATATCTTTTCAAATTAGTGTTTTCATGTTCTTTGGATAAATATACAGAAGTGGAATTACTGAGTCATATCTACATCATTATCTACTTGCTTACCTTCTGCATCAGTTCATGTCTGGCACTGAATTTAATATTCCCTGTTTCACATCTTTCTCCCTCAGTAGATTGATCTAGTTAGTGAACAGTGGAACAAAGAGACTTTTTGCATCTTATGGTTCTAACTTCTAAGATATAAATATACAACGAATTTAATCATGGAGTCCAAAGAACACTGGGCAAATCAAGGCTGCATTCCTTAAAGAGGGATGGAACCTGACTAGTTACCTGAAATGCAGTTTGGATGAGACTGCAGCCATTTCATAGGTTGATGGTTTAGGAATATTTATAGCTCTTTACTTTTATCACTTCAGTCCTTACATGCATTATTGTAGAGAGATCTTGAGATTAAATGACCACTTTTCAAGGAAAACCACATTGAGAGAAGAAAGTTGTCCCAAAACTGTCTTTAAGAAGTCCATATAGCAAGCCCTTTGTTTTAGACTGTCGTTTCAAAGTTGACTTCTATGACAGCATGCTCTTAAATCAATAAAACAGGTGTATATTAAGAGCTTTTTCTGGTGTTATTATAAGGAACAAAACTTTAATTATAAATACAATAGTTTTTTTAAAAGATTGTTTAAGATAATATCTCCCTATCTGCTGTGGCATTACTAACACCTACAGTTAAAATTATTAGTCTAATGTTCTTTTTTGAAGAACAAATAGAAATAAACTTGTCTTGTTATAGTAAATGAAATCTATTGCTAATATGCTCCCCTCCTGCATGCCCACCCCCCAATCTATAAACAACCTAGATAGCACTTAATTTCTTTAGGGAGTATGTATTGGGATGTGACCAGTTTACTAAGGTATAATACTAATAAAACGTTCCTCTAAGCTTTGAGGTAGGCAAGATCAAGAATATTTGTTACTACCACAATTTTGCTTTAGTTAATTACTGAGAAATCTTCATAACCCCCAGAAGTTGGGGTAAGATGAGGGATGTGGGAGCTCTTTTACATGAAAGAGTTTAGCATTAGTATTTATGAATTACGTCAAAAAATTTTGGAATTGCAAGAGCATCATAGCAACATTAGTGTGTTAAGTTATATTAATGTTAAGTAATATTGCATAAAGAAATTGACATCTACAGGCTGCACCACTAGGGTTTCTAAATCTCCTTTAACATGTATCATATTAAAGCTTGCTCATTAATCAGGCTCAGGAGGTAGAAACTGCTCTGTTCAAAGCTTGTTCTTGCTTACAAAAATTAGCTCTTTTTAGGTTCAAAAGTTTCTAAAAACACACTTACTGCATTTGAGTAGAGTTGGTATTACTTTCATTTGGTAACTTGGAACTTTAATCAGTGTTAGATATCAAGATTTATTTTATACACCTAGATTCACATGCAGAGAAGATTAGAGAACTATCTACTAATTAATTAGGAAGTCCTGTTTTACTCCTTTGTTTAATTTGCTCCTAAATTTTTGGCCTCATCCACACAGTTCTGCAAACTAGTTCTGTGAATGTTAGCCACTGCAGAGTCATCAATAAAACAAATGCACCATTTCAATATTTCACTCCAGAAATGTCAATATTTCCTCTCAAGGAACAGAAAAAGTGCACACTGATAACAATAATTAGGAAGACAGAGTAGAAAAAGGGTGGTTGAGAAAAAACTGTTATTAGGCCCCAAGTCTGATTTAAGTGCTGTGGGTAGCATTTTACTCTCAGCTCATTTCAAGACCCTGTTGGAGAACAGTACAAGAGGTTGTTAAAAGAAGGTAGTTAAAAGTATCAGGGCATTAGGATTTATATCAGCACTGCTCTGAGAGGAAGGCATTTTTTTCACCAAGTCTGAAGTGTTGTTTTGGCCCATTGTCAGCTGGAAAACAGATGTCTTGTAGGTGAGATGTTTGTTGCACTATATCACCTACTGGAAGATGGTACTTCATTCTACCTAGGGGAATAGAGAATTGTATGTCTCAAATTTAGCCATCTATGGTTGACTTTTTTTTTCAGTATACAATTTATTGTACACCAGCTGCTTCTTCAGGACATAGGCTCCACTGAGTACAGTGTCAAGCAACTTAAATTCATAGGATTGGCTGGTTTTAGTGGTAGAAAATCCTACAAATGTAGCAATATTTATGCATTTAGGCAATTGATACCTGATGTTTAACAATTACTGTTTGTTATGAATGCCAACTAAAAATTCTTCATAACCCCCAGAAGTTGGGGTGAGATGAGGGTTGTAAAAAAAGAGCTCTTTTACATGAAAGAAAATTCATTTGGAAAATTCTGTATTTTCATAATCCTTGTATTTCAGGCTATTTCTTTCATGTGTTTTGCCCTGGCATTAAGAGTCAGGGGTGACTTTTCATTATAATTCTTGAGACTTTTTTAGGAGTAACATTAGATTTTTACATGGTGAAAACCATTTAATCCAGTGCAGAGGTTCTAACAGATGGGCATAAATACACTGTTTGAAAATACCTTAAAACAGCATGTTCATTATATTACCATGAGTTTTAGCTTACAAATGCATACCTTCTCTTTTTCAACTCAAGAAAAATTGAGGACTTCTGCAAAAGGCAATCTATTTTGCAGTTTAAGAAAACTGACAATCAAGAAGTTCCGGCAACAACCATCATGCTTAAGATGAAGTATAACAAAATACCAATTCACTTTATTTCTAATCATTAGCTGGAATCATTCTGCATATTTTAAATTGAGGTGGTGAATACACAAGATGGAATCTAGTATCAGTACTTGGCAAAGAAATTATAAACTAACAGAAGACAAGCATAAGTTTTCAATATAATAATAACATCTTCAATTTACTCCCTTCTGTGATGCTTGAGTGCTAGGACTAATGACAGTGAAGCTAAATATGAGAAAATTCAGTAATTGGCAAATATCTATATTAATGTGAACAATCCATTTCATATTTTTTCTTTAATTTTGTGACTGTTATTTCAAATACTTTGAACTAAAAGGAAATATTGATTAATTTTTCTAGCATCGTTCACATATATGAAGTTCAAAAGGCCATGTTTTAATTAAAATGAAAATTGTGGTTCTTATATTTGGGAAACATTATATTTCAGTTTCTTAATGAAGTGAAACTTATAGGGATTTGCAAGAATCTAATGTTAACTTGAACACCCCAATGTGGTTTCTCAGTAAACAGTCTTTTTTTTTTTTTTTTAAGTTTTTTTTTGGGGGATTGGGGGATGGGAACAGCACTGGGAATTGGGGGAAGGGGAACAGACAAGTTGCTTTCCTTTTGTTCTTCAGCCTAGTTGTGGAGGATGTTGCTTCACTGGCCCAAGTTGGCACCATCATTGCGCTCTTCCTGGGCGAGGCAGATCAGTCGCTGGCTTCTGGATGGCTGCTCACGGCAGCTACTGGCTACATATGGTAGCCCATGGCAACCCACTGCAGTAGGGGCTGCAGCCTACTCTGTTGCCGGTGACTCACCGCAGCCCAGCTCCAGGTTGAGCTGTTGTTCAGCATCTCAGCTGTAGAGGGCAGTGTTACTGGCCCCCATATGTGGGATCCAAACCGGGGCCCTCTGGTGTCCCAAGCCAGCTCTTAACCAGCGCGCCACTCGGCCGGCCCAGGAAACAGTCTTATTCTTTAACTGTAGAAAAATAAAAGTGTCAGGTAAAAGGGGATTTAAAAATTACAATAGCATTAGTCTTTTCTGAATCTATGGATTGCCCGAGAAATAGTTTTCTTTGCTCACTTTTCATTGTAAATAGTTATGAATTAACTTTGGAGAATTAATTTTATCTGATTCTGATATAAGAAAACTGCCTCTAAGAATAGTTGCCATTTGTAAATAAACTTAAAACTCTACTAACATCCCAAGTTTGTGTAATTCAAATATATATATGTATATATATATATATATATATATATATATATTTACTGGCTTTAGTAACTTACCCACAATCCATTGTGTGCTTTTGATTACTGGTGAGTGAGAATAGTAGCAAAAGCTTACCACAAAATCCTGCTTGTAAATTGAAAAAAAAAATCAACATGCTGGAACAAAGTCTTAATGATTTTGCAGTTTTACACAGAAGATGATTAAGAATATTTTTATAATATCGACTTATTGACAAGTTGGAGAGCTTAGGAATTACTATAATAAAAAATAGTCATTCCATACAAAATGTGGGTTGCTAGCTTGAAAGACAATGGAGATTTAATGGTGAACTGCATTTACATTTCTCAATTGCTGAACACTCTAGTTTCCATTAAAAAAAAATTAATTACAAAGGAAAAAACTTTGCTCTGAAATCAGTATGCTAGTTTCTTTGACTATACATGACTTATTTGTCATTAGTTATTTAAAGATAGGAAACAGCCCACAATCTTGACCTTCTAGATTACATTACTATAAACTTTTAAGTATTACTACTGAAGGTGTATCCAAGAGTGAGAATAATTTTTAAAGCTGCTGAGTAGATTCTGATGGTTTATATAAATTTTGGATTAGTTCTGTTAAATTATAAAATGAAGTACCAACATTCTGATAGCAGGATTAAGTCAGAAAATTAAATTCAGCCTCCCTTATGTAGGAATTAAAGACATTATGAAAGACTTCAAAAAGATGTTGCATTTATGCCTTTGCATTAATGATTAATCCTGATAGAAACAATAATTATACTGCTTGTTCGGTTTCCATACTTTAAACATTTTTGAAAGGCAATTACTCATGATTCTTGCAATACTGCTACTGGTCCAAAAAAATTCACTGATGAACAAATATCCATTGTTTGTTTGAAAATGTATTAAAAAGACAACAGGTGACTATACACCATCAGAATAATTGGTTATCCTTCCATTGTTTTGCTCCTCAGTGTCTTTTATAATGTATGTCCCCTTGGCTGATAGCACACCATCTTGACTTCCCCCTTTTTAGAACTATATTCATTTTATAATTTGCTGCCAATGAATCTGCTTGATATATAGATTTCTACTGTAAAAAATCGATCTTATAATATATGTTTGCCACACGAAAGTTTCCAAATGCTTTGAAGCTATCGATTGGCAGTCTTTAAGAACTTACTGCTTTAGCAACATCACAGGTTTGCTAAATTTGTCCAATAGCCTTTCATATCCTGTGCTAGGAAAATACTTTGTAATATTTTCATTTCCCTTATAAAAATAGGGTTTAGTATTAATTCAGAATATGCTCAAGCTTGTTTATGTTTCCTCTGCCACGAACCATGAATCCAGTCTATTGTGCAGTTTCTTTTTCCTGGTGTACTTACTTCTCTTCAATACTATATCAATCTATAATGTACAACAAATTCAGTCATCCTGAGCACACGGAGTCTGATTAGGTAGTTGTCACATCCACATGCAGTCTACATACAGTTTGATTTTCACACAGGAATTTTACATTTGCAGGTATGTCTCTAGAATTGAAAGATTAAGACAAATTGCCTGAAGCATAACTGGACTATAATTATGTTTTCAGAGAAGGTCCAGGTATGGCTTTGAAAGATAAAATACTTTCAATTCTGGGAAAGTTTTATTTTATATTTTCACTGGAGGTGTCAAAAAAAGTGTTGAAAAGAAACAAATTTATTGCCTTGAGAAGACTCTAGAGCTGCAATTTAAACCACAGTATCATAGTATCCAGTAATCAGGTGGCAAAACGTGGAGAGAGTGCTAGTTTTCACAATTTAATTTGTAGACCTTACAAACAATTAAACAAATATAAATTAAACAAATATAAACAAATATTAAACAAATATAAATTTGCTTTATATAAGTAAAAAAGTTTGGATGTCACTTTTGAAGTTTTAATGGCCATAGAATAGTTATTTAGGGTCATATTAATTGTGGCTCATTTTAACTTAGTTTTGGATTTAACTTTATATGCATTTGGGACTTTACTGAATTTATAACATGGTGAATGTTTTGGAATTTATTTTAGCAATTAAATTATCCAAATGCTCTCCATTTATAAAATACCTTTTTTTCCCTGCTAGGATACAATCCTCTTAACCAAATTTGTTTTCCCTTTTATTGAAAAGTTTTTTGAGTACGTCCTCTCTTTCCATAAGCCCCCAATACATAAATTTTAGTCATATTTCTAAAAAAACAGGTTTTCTAATGTTGACTTAGGTAAGATTAAGAGGTATTCAGATATAATGGCTTCTATACTTATTAACATATTTTATAAAATATTGCCTTAATAGTCACATGAAAAGGACAGATGATTTGCAATATGAAAATAGTCTATTATATTTTTGTTTTCTTTCATAGCATATGAATTTGGATTACTATATTAACATTTTCCCTATTCCTAGACATGAATCTTAACTTATATCAAAAGCTAATAAGTAGCATGTTTGTTTGTTTTTTGTTTTTTTCCTGGTGTCTAGAGGCATGAGCAGTCTGAAAAGGGAGGTATCACTCTACGTTCCATGTTTGTTGCTCTCCTCCCACACAACACTCATGTCTAAAGTACAAGCAGAACCTTGCAAGACAGGAGGCAGCTTAGTTCTTGAAATTTAATTCTGTGCCTCCCAGGTTGCCAATGAAATCACCAAAGAACATGGGGGTAAAGCTATACTCAACCCTGAATCTAGGAGATAAAGCGATAAAATGAAGGCAGTGCAACACCTCCACAATAATTTGTCAGTATTAAGAGGATTTTTTATTTGTTAGGTGCACACTGGGCAGTGAGAACAGGGAAAATATTAGTTTTATAATTTATAATTAACCACAAATTTGTTTTTCTTATCTATCTAAAAAGTTCATATTACTTTTTGTGGCAGGGTCTTCTTCAACAGCCTTTGAGCATAGAGTATTGGAACAAGAAACACTGGTATTTAAAGTTTTAGATATTACATGTATCTCATATAATAGGAAATTGATAAATAATTGGGTGGGTTGTTTGACTTCCATCGTATTTTCAATCCAGTGCCCTGATCTTTCAATTTCTTTTAAATTTATGTGAATTCAGTTCAATGAAAGGTCAGTTTTAAGCATATTCTACAATTCAAATACTGAGCACTTATTTTTTTCTTTGTGTTAGTACTTACTGTTAACTTTCATATATATGAGACAACAGTGTTAACTATAGTCATCATGTTGTATGTTACATACCTAGTACTTATTTATCTTATAACTGAAAGTGTGCCTTTTGACCATCTTCATTCAATTTCCCCTCCACATACCTCCTGCTTCTGGTAACCACAAACTGATCTATTATTCTATGATTTTGTTTTTTCCTTTTTTCTTTTTTATAGATTCCACATATAAGTGAGATAATGCAGTATTTATCTTTCTGTGACTTATTTCACTTAGTATAATTCCCTCAAGGTCCATCCATGTTGTTGCAAATGGCAGGATTTCCTTCTTTTTTATGGCTGAATAATATTCCATTTTAATTTGTATAATTTAATAAAATATATAATTTAATCACACACATATATATCACAATTCTTTATTTAACATAACGTGTTGGTGGACACTTAGGTTGTTGCTTATTATAAATAATGCTGTTTATGAACATGGGGGTACAGATATCTCTTCAACATAGTGTTTTTGTTTTCTTCAGATATATTCCAGATGTGAAATTGCTGGATCATATGGTGCTTTTATTTTTAATTTTTTGAGGAACCTGTGGATCACGACCCCTTTGGGGGTCGAAC
>NW_017731568.1:2494827-2499542 GCF_001890085.2 Hipposideros armiger
ATATATATATATATATATATAAAATTTTATTTTGGGAAAATTTGCAAGGGTACCCCTCAGGTACATTTAGTTTCACCTAATGTTATTATCTTAAATTACTGCGGTATATTTTTCACCAGTTTTCCAATTAACACCATTTTCCTGTTTTAGTGTGCAACCCAGACACCACATTGCATTTAATTGTTATGTTTTCTTAATCTCTTATGGTCTGTGAAGGAGGTTTTTCAGTTATTTCTTTTTTTTTTTTATGATCTTGACAGTTTGAAGGGTATTGTTAAGACATTTTGTAGAATGTTCCTCAGTTTGGGTTTGTCTGATATTTTTCTCCTCTCTAGACTGGGTTTATGAATTGTTACAAATAATACTACAGGTGACATGACTTTCATGTCATATCAAGTGTAATTATTTATTTGATCACTTGGAACAAGTAGTGTCTCCCAGGTTTCTCTAATTGTATCAAGTTTTGACTGTACCAATGCATTAGAACTTTTTGTCATCGTTGCTGTTGTTGAGATATATGACTTCTTTCTTTTGTACTAAGTAGATGTATAGGTTCCTAACACTACTTTTCTTAAGAGTTTTTGATGGTTGGAAAACACAAGTTACCAGAAGGCAAAAATATCCTTAAATTTTCTGAAAACAAACAAAAACCCTAGGTTACTGGTTTATTCCATGTGCTGGACTTGGTAGGGAACAAATGAACAACTTGAATTGGGTTCCCATTATCCCTTCAGTCCCTGTCTCCTAAGACTCAGTTTTCCTTTCCTTTAGAATAAAAATTTGTTAAAATCTTAAAGATGTTTCATGGCTTTGAGATAATATAAAGACCATTTTGCAGTAATAAAAGGATAGTCCAGTACTGATATAACTCCGGATTATACACTACAATATAAAAATGCTGAATACCTAACCCAATAGATCTCTCTTCTCTCACCCAAGCCAGGCTTGATGGACTCTAGGAAGCCTTCAGGGAAATTTGCCAGGGGGGATCAGCTGCTTTCTCCTTCCTAATTCCTCTTCCTTTGTATGAACTGACCGTTTCATTGGGATATTCTAGCATGAAGCATAGGGGAAAGAAAGAAAAAATGGTGCTGGAGAAAAAGGCTCACGGGGATGTCCAAGAGAGACTCAACCCGGAGCAGCAGCGATCAGGCCCTTGTCTCCATGCAAGAAAGAATTCAAGAATGAGACAGATGCAGGAAAACACAGGGAGTTCATTGAAACAAAAAGTATGCACTCATGAGAGAACTACAGGCAAACTCAGAGATTGAGTTGTGCTGAGAAAGTCCAGACCAGTGGTATTTATTTCCCTTAGGGGCGGGAATTGGTGGCATCCCATTGACGTGGCTCATCTGTCTTTTCCCCTTGGGCAGGACCCTCCACTTTCTGCTTTCTTATTTGGTGCTTCCGGAACAGTCATGACATGAGATGCATGATGGGAGTCCTAGTAACAGCAATGTAAATAAGATTATAATGACATGAAAATTAGCTAAAGGTCAGAACCTGGTCATAGGGATCAGCCGAGCTGAATGAAATTGGTTCTTGTTTTTCTCTAGCTGCAGGTGCTGGACGCAGTCACTTGTTACTTGTGTCACCAGGGAGGCACCTCATGTTGTATTGTGGAGGGGCTTGTCAATTTCCTGGGCTACTTATCCTGCCTCACTGGCACTGTTGTAACATGTCTATGACAAAAGCACAATTCTTGGCCTTTCACATGGGTACTCTTTTTGGTTTCTTGGTGTGTTAATTATCTAAGCAGATGGAAATTTATTTGTTTCAGGAGATAAGAACTCTGAATGTAGGTAGTTCAGAAATAAAAAAGGCAATTAAATGATGCCATCAAGGATTCAGTTTCTTCTCATCTTTCTCCTTCTCCATCTTATGTATCTTCATGCCCGTTTTCAACTAGTAACAAGAAAGAAGTTGTACCCCCAGGTTTAAGTCTGCATGATAGAAAAATGTGAAAGAAAACTACAGAAAGACATGGGGCATATTAATTGAGTCTGTTCCTTTTTTAAATTTTATAAAGTTTGTGTGATATTTGAAACAAACTTTTAATTTTAGGATAACTTCATGTTAAAAAAATTACAAAGATAGAGCAGAGAGTTCTCATATAGTTCACAGTTTCCCCTACTTAGCTTGTTATTTTAATATGCTACATTTGTTATAATGAATGAGCCAATATAAATACATTATTACTAACTAAAGCCCATACTTTATTTAGATTTTTCTAGTTTTTAACCTCTTTTTTTTTGGGGGGGGGTTGCAGGATCCCATCCTGCATTACATTTAGTTTTTATGTCTCCTTCAGCTTCTCTTGACTGTGACAGTTTCTCAGACTTTCCTTGTTTTTGATGACCTTGAAAATGTTGAGGTGTACTAGTCATGTGTTTTGTAGACTGTCCCTCAATTGGAGTTTACCTGATGGGTTTCCAAGATTAGGCTGTGGTTAGGTATTTTGGGGAAGAAGATCACAAACATAAAGTGCCATTTTTTCTCACACCATAGCAAGGGTATATTTTATCAATATGATTTGTGACTATTGATGTTGACCTTAATCACCCGGCTGAAGTAGAGTATGTCAGGTTTCTCTCCTATGAAGTGATTTTTCTTCCTTTCTGTACTGTACGCTTTGGAAGGACATCATTATGAGCAGCTCTCATTTAAGGAGTGGGAAGTCACATTCCACCTCCTTCAAGGTGGAGTATCTACACAAATTAATTATAATTTGTCTGCATGGGAGATTTATTTCTTTCTCCATAGTTATACATTTATGCAGTCATTTATTTACGCCAGTATACACTCTCCATTTACTTTGTACTTTAGATAATAGTATAATACTACCTTATTTTGTTGCTCAAATTATTCCTCCTTTGGTCATTAGGAGTGTTTTTAGTTGGCTCCTATTTCTCTTTGACATACCACCATATTTGTGTGTGTGTGTATATATATATATTTATATTTTGAACAATTTTTTTTACTTTCTGCCACTATAGTATACCCTAGGTAAGTTTTATATATTTCCTGCTCAAGTACTAAATCAGACTTTTTTCCAAGGGCCATTATTCCTTTTGTTGGAGAATGGTATGAGAAACCAAGATTTGTGATACCCCAGTGATGGGTCTGGGAGTCAGGGGAGNTAGTGGCACAGGTTTCCCTTTTCTCCACATCTTCACCGGCATTTGTAATACTTACATGCTAATTCATGGATTACTATTGCACTTACATATTGAACTTGTCTCTATGAGAATACAGTTAGCTTTCTAATGAGAGATTAAGTTCAGAATATGTCCACAGTGAAATGGAATACCATCAAGTTTGTGGAAAGAGAGCCAAATGCAGCAGAGAAAAAAAAAATGCTTGAGTTTTGATTTTAAATGGACTTGGATAAGGATGCCACATATGTAACTTTGCAAATTCATCCACATTTCTGAATTTATTTCATTCAACTCCGTTATATAGTACATTGCTTAGTTCAGCACCCAGAATATAGCTGGGACTTAAATCACAGTTATTGTAATTTTTGGTTTGTTTTTTCTAATAAAACTAGCTTTGTTCAATTATCTTTTTGTTTCTCATGGCATATTATGTATGATATTCCTCCACTGGTTAAACTATTTAGCAAAGTTTTAAAAATGGTTCCATTGAGCTCTATCCATCACTAGTAGCAATCTAGACAATCAATGGAAGGAACAAAGTCTTCTCGCCTCCCTGATTCTTCATGTCAGTTTGCAGTTCTTAGTAGGAACTGACATTCAAGGACAACTGCCCCATTAGGCCCTTAAAATACTGAGCGTATGGCTTGTAGTGACCCCTACTAGTTGATTATTAATTAAATGAATGCATGCATTAATGACTCATTTATTAATTCCTGCTATAAATATTCATTTTGTCCTTTCATTAGCAAATCTGTCCCAAGGGCCCTGCACATCATGTGTCATACTCTGGGCTGTGCAGCTGGGGATCTGGATTATGGGAAGGTTGTATGTGTGCTTCTGATCTGAGTGTCTTTGCCCAGAGGAGCTGACGTGGACAAACAGCTCCTTACACAACTTTTCTGCTGAAGTAGA
The DNA here is from genome assembly GCF_001890085.2 of Hipposideros armiger. Taxonomy (NCBI): domain Eukaryota; kingdom Metazoa; phylum Chordata; class Mammalia; order Chiroptera; family Hipposideridae; genus Hipposideros; species Hipposideros armiger. The sequence continues at coordinate 2,498,898 of NW_017731568.1, forward strand.
TGAGGCAGGAGGGCTCTTCAATTTTGATTCAGTTTAGGGTCTGGGGAGCTGGGCAGTGGGGGATTGGAGGAGACCTTTCTCAGGACTGTAGGTCTATTGTCACAGTTTATTTCTGTTTTCCCACCGTAATCACTAATGGTCCTCTTAATGTCAAGATCGTACTTAGGAAATTATACTAAGTGAAATAAGTCACAGAAAGATAAATACAGTTTTGTACGATGTATAAATGGGTCAGTCTTTAAATTCGAGTTCCTTCTGGTCCCCTGTACCTGCAGTCCCATATTACCTACTCTTTTGGAATTTTATAATCCCACTTACTAGATTTCTTCCTTGTTTGAGTTTACTGTTCTCTCAGCCACTTTTTCTATTCTCACTATCAACTGTGTACCCACCAAACAAAAAATTCTCTTTTTTTAAAAAGATTTTTATGGGGAATTGGGGGAATGGGAACAGTGCTGGGGAATTGGGAGAAGGGGAACAGACCAGTTGCTGTTGTTTTGTTCTTCAATCTAGTTGTGGAAGACATTGCTTCACTGGCCCAAGTTGGCACCATCATTGCGCTCTTCCAGGCTGAGGCAGATCAGTCGCCAGCTTCTGGATGGCCGCTCACTGTGGCTGCTGGCTACATACGGTAGCCCATGGCAA
>NW_017731568.1:2499751-2502079 GCF_001890085.2 Hipposideros armiger
GTGTTGTGAGGAAAAAATTTCCTTTAAAAAAGCAATTGTCTTATTTCTTTAATAACTGTTTAATTTTTAACTCATTTCATAATAACCACTTGAAACTCTTACAGCATTGAATGTTTAGGGTGAAGCTTCATTTCTGTCAAACCTAAGTCTAATTTTATAGGCCATTATTGATCACTGTGAGCTCTGACATTTTCACAACATCTGTAAGATTCTTAGTGAATCTTTCCAATGTTCTATGTTATTTCCATTAGTGAATTATTCCTTATGTGTGTACCTTCACCATAGGTACTATTAAGATTGTTTCACACAGAGTTGAGAAGATATTTACAATAAATGGAAAATTTACATTGCTTCCATTTGTAAATAAAATGAGAGATCATATTCCATTATCAAGTGCATGGAATTTAATTTGATTAACGTAGTGCTATGTAATGTTAGTGTTCTATAGTATATCATAAATCATATGATGCATGACAGATTTCAGACTGTTAGACTCCTTTTGGGGATTCCAGATGATTTCTTACAAAGTACATGAGATACATGATTTTAAATATACATTGCATATTTAGGCACAGATTTTAAGGATGCTGCTGGTGTAATATTTATGATAAGATTTTATCTTTTATATTCTGCAGTTTCTTTTTTCTCCTTATATTAAGAGGGAAGAATTGGAATCCATTTCAAGCTAAAGAGGAAATTCAACCTGGACTATCTTTCTCTTTCAAGAAAATTAACAGAGTACCAATGGAGCCCTTTATCTATTGAGTACAGACTTCATTAATTAATCCTTTTTATCTGTGACAGTTAAAGGTAAATCTAGAATATTTGGCCTCCTTGAAATAATTTCTACTTTTACTAGGTAAAATACATTCTTTCAGCCATACGTTATCTTTCGTCAACCATGTATAAATTAAATCAAATTCCCTTGGGCTATTTCTTGCCTTGCATTGATTTTTTAAAAAGATAACCATTTAGATAAATACTTTTTCATATTATTAACTTAATATTTTTGAGAGTGACAGAAATAAAATGGAGTATCTTTCTGTAACTCCTCATTTTCATAATAGTGGAATGTGGAATTCATATGGCATTATAAGTAGAAATTTTCTGCATCACTAAGAACATGGCTTAAAGTATAATGCCTCCTGGACAAGTCAGAAAAGCACTCTAATAAGAAACAATTCTAGTCATATATTATGCACCGTCTGCACAATTTCTCTCCCCTTTCACTAAATATTCTTTCAACGAAAAAGAATGCTGGTGTTTAATCTGTTTCTTCTACCTATTCCTCATCTCATACTATATATATATATATATATATATATATATATATATATATATATATATATATATCTTTCTTCTGATTATTTGCTTTAGAAATTATTATTCAAACTTTCAAACAAGACCATGGGGAAGCAAGACAGAATCTTGAGAACATAGGAACAGTTTTTCTCCTGAATTTAATGTTTAACTCTTTTTGTTTAGGCATCAGTTGCATATAATGCTGAGGCTTTTTTTTTTTTTAAGTACGGCTATGCTGTTAGGCTATTACCTGCCAGGAATCAGTAATGGGAAAACATTCTAGTTACATGGATATTTGCCCATTTATACTCACATTTAACCAAAAGTGACAAGCATGTCACATTTCATCAGGTTACATCAGGTTGTGTCTCAAAGAAACAGAGAACGCAAGATAACTCAGTTCAAAACAAAATGCTTCATTCAAAAGCAGAGAAGAAACATCAATTGCTTAGAATTAGAGAAAGAAAACTATAACCTATGTATAAATCAAATACACTCCTCTGTGTTAATAACCATTAAATTTCAGATAACCATTGGCTAACAACTACAGTTGTTTATCTGTGTTTGTATGTTAACATTATACTATTCTTATTTCTTAGATATAATATTTGTTTGCTTAATATAATATATTTAAGTAGCTCTATTAAAAACATATTATGATGATGGTTCCTAGCTTTGCGGGAACGTGCCACCTGACGGATTATCTAGAACTGTGTTATCTAATATATTATCCAGTAGTCACATGTAACTGTTGAATAAAAATTAAATTACCTTCAGTTTCTGTCTAGTCACATTTCAAGTACTTGGTAGTCACAGGTAGTTAATTTATTTTGATCATCATAACATCCTACTGGACTGCGCTAGTCTGTAACGGAAAGGTAAAATGTAGTCCCATTATGTCCCCTAATCTTCCCAGCACATTGAAACTATATATAAAGTACTACAGAAAAGGGTGTCAGGTTAAAACTACCTATTAGTCAAATATTTGTGGCTTTTTGTATATATATATATATATATATATATATA
>NW_017731568.1:2505719-2518811 GCF_001890085.2 Hipposideros armiger
CAAGAACAAAACAGAACTTTCTCATACTAAGAGGGCATTCAAGTTTTTATTTCCGCGCAAAGTAGAAGTGGTAGAGATAAGGTCGTGATCTGGGAACCTAAGTATTGGGCCGTAAAACACTTAAACATCATTCCAGGATTTCTTGACATCTCTGAAAAAAATTGTCAAAAGTAAGACTATTTATAATCCATATTATCATTTCTTAAAATGAGCTCTACTCTCCCACTCCTCAGTATCTTTCTTATCTTGAAGATTCACTGTAGTCTCTCTTTCCAAGCTTTACTTTCAAATCAATAACTAATGACGTTAAAAAAAAATACCCCCAAAACCTCTCCTACAAAGTTAGATTTAAGGCTCTTTTCCACCCACTTTCTCTCCACTTTTGTTCTGCTTATAGTTTTTTTTTTTTAGTATAGGGATATATTTCCATTCATGTCTATGAAAAATCCTACACCCCAGCTTAGAAGGTTGTGTACCTCTATCCATTTTATTGATTCTAAATCACACAAGCCCATAACTAGGCTGGCTGACCAAAACCTCCCTTGAGTGATGGAGGAATGCATTGAAGTCAAGAGACAAACAACAGTTATTGTTAGGAGTTGGCAGTGGAGGGCAGAAAGAATGGATTGCAGACATGTATTTTAATTTAATTTTGCCCAATGATAACTTCAAGTTTGAGAGTCTGCTGTTTCTTAGGTTATATCTGTGACCTAATACATAATTTCTTTAGTTCAAAAATGGCATCAAGTGAACTGTTAACTAAAGATCAATGATGCAAAAAGATACTTATTAGTGCCCACAGTGCCTGAAAGTACAGTATCTAAAACTACCACTCATGATTAGTTGAGATGCAAACATTCAGTTTCAATGTGACCTGTGGCACTTCGTTGAGATATTATTAATAATGACATAATTAAATGAAAAGCTGGCTCTGTGTAGTTACACTGTAGAAAATAGTACCCCCCTCCCTTTCTATAGTTGTGGTTGACAGCATGTTCACTAGAGGTAGAATATTGCTGATAAACCTAATTAAAGTGTATTTGTTGTTGAATTTCTGATACAAGTTTTCAGATGAAGCAAATCTAAGGGGCTGATACTTGAGCCATTATTTTTGAAGAGAGGAGGGGGTAAAATTTTTTTTTACATGGCTATAATAGTTTGAAAAATAAATTAATTTTGATAATACTACTTCTAGTTCTATAGGCTTTTTTTTTTAACATATAACTCTCTTTCATTACCCCTTGACTATTCATTTCTCAATGTGCCTGTGTCTGCTGTAATGTTTCCTGTGGGGCACCTGTGTCTTAATATTTTAGCAACAGCACAGCCATGTAATTATCTGTAAATAATTTAGCATGTATTTCATTCATGTGGAAATGATCCAATTAGCCAAAGTGAGGAAAAAATAAAAATTTTCAATGAAATGTTAAGCCTTTCACAGTATGGCTTTATTTATTGTTGTTATTATTATTACTATTACTATTATTTTAGTTCTTTGGTGTTAGCTAATTAAAAATATTTTCTATTTCAAATTATCTCCTACGTTCCTCCAACTAGTTTGAAGCTATTAATACTCATTTTTCTCACTTGGAGTGTTTGCCACCCAAACAAATCTTTGCCTATGGTTATTTTGGATTTGTAGGAAGGTTAGCTAAGGTTGCTTTAACTGTGGCTAAGACTTTCCCTTCAGTAAGTTAATTGGCTCACCCACCTCCCCAGATGTAGTCTATATCATTCAACATGAATTTAGATTTTCCCACTTGTCTACTTATCACTAGGGAAATGATAGGAGTGCAGCAGTGGCACGGATAATTAAAAGCTGTAGATTACCCGTATTCCCCTTCCACTAATATTACTTATGAAGATCTTAGAATTTGTAGGAGAAAAAGGATATGATTTTGGAGACGAGTAGTCTGACTTACACCTACCTGCATAGCCTATGGTGTAGATCAGGGCTTGGCAAACTGCAGCTCACGAGCCACATGCAGCTCTTTGGGTGCGTGCATGTGGCTCTGAAGTAAAATTGAAAATAAAACTATCATAGTTTCATTTATAAAATTTTTAAAGGATATTATTCACATAATGGTGATATCATTTTTTTTATGGCTCTCGAATAATTTTTAAATCTTTATGAGTGACAGGGTTGGCTCTTCCATCTCAAAAGTTTGCTGAATCTGGTGTAGGTCTATTGCCTATACGTAATTCAACATTAACACAAGTTAAATGAACAGTCGTCACCATTCTTTCTCCCTATGAGTTATAAATATGTACGATGCTTATAGATTAAATAAATTAAATTCAGTTCTGAAAACTTATCAATAAAATGTTTGATTTTTTTAAGAAAAAAGAGAGGGCCTACTTCCAAGTTTTATTTATCCTAATGGATTCGGTTGAGTACCAAATGCACAAACAAAACTATCATCAAGATACCCCTTCATTTTAAAGTGGGATTGATTGCACAGCCTTCAACAAGAGCCCTGGATCATTTATCTACTTCCTCCAATGCTCAGCACATTCACTTGTCATGAATGTGGTGCTTGATGTACCAGCTAACAGTGTGACATCACTACATTGTCTTTTAGGAAAGATTTTCTCCAGGTGAAATGTTTTTAAATGCCTAGAAGATACTAAATAAATTAAGGCCTAATAGATGAAAAGGTATAGGTTAAGTGGTAACTGATTGGAATTAGTGATATTATAATTTGCTGTCAGTGTTTCACGTCATGCTAACATCTTACTTAATATAGGGGACACATACATGTATGTACCTATATAGAAATGATTTGCTCCAAATTAAAATTACTTAATGCTAAATTATTTTGCAAATTAAGACACTAGAAGACAAAGTTTTATAAACAAAATTGGGAAAAAGTGGCAGTATCATTGAAAATATATTTAGCTTTTGTCTCTCAAATGTAAATTTTCTTTTTTCTAATAGTTCTCTTCAGTTGGAAATTTTATTGAGCTCATTGTAGATTTAAACGCATTTGTGAGAAATAATACAGAGATATCCCATTGTACTCTTCACTCAGTGTCTCACACTGGTAAAATTTTGCAAAACTATAGCACAACATCACATCAGGATACAGACATTGATACAATCTACTGATCTCATTTAGATTTCCCAGTTTTCTCTCTACTCATGTTTAAATGAATGGGTACATTTAGTTCCACATAATTTTGTCGTGTGTGTAGATTTGTTCCTCTACCACCATAGTCAAGATACTGAAGTTTTCATAACTACAAGGACCCCCTCATGTAGCTTTTACTCTTTTATAATTACATCCACCTCCCTTCCCTGTACCCTTACCCACCATGTCATCTAATTCCTGGTAACCACTACTCTGTTGTCCATTTCTGAATTTTTGTCATTTCAAATGTTATAGAAATGGAATCACACAGCACGTGACCTTTTAGGATTAGCTCTTTTAACTCAGCATACTTGTAATTGTCTGGAGAGTCCACAAAGTTGTGGCATGTGTCAGTAATTCTTTTTATTGTTGAGTAGTATTCCATGGCGTGCATTGTTTGTTTAATCATTCACATGTTGTTTCCAAATTACGTGTTGAAAGGTATTTGTTAGTTCCAGTATTTGGCCATTTCCAGTGTTTGGCTGTCCAGGTTTTGGCTTTATAAATACAGGCATACCTCAGAGATATTGCGGGTTCTTTTTAGACCACCACAATAAAGTGAATGTTGCCATAAAGTGAGTCACACAAGTTTTTTTAGTTTCTCAGTGCATGTAAAATGTTTACGCTATGCTGTAGTCTGTTAAGTGTGGAATAACATTACGTCTAAAAGAACAATGTATGTACCTTCATTAAAAAATACTTTATTGGGCTGGCCGAGTGGCTCAGTTGGTTAAGAGCTCGCTCAAGAGTTTGAGCTCTGAGCAACAGCGGTTCGAGTTCCTGCCTGAGCTGAGCAGCCGCTGAGCTGCCAACAGGTGGCAGGATGGCTCAGCTAAAAAAAAAAAACAAAAAACTTTATTGCTAAAACATGCTAACCATTATCTGAGCCTTTAGTGAGTCATAATCTTTTTTCTGGTGGAAGGTCTTGCTTCAGCGTTGATTCCTGCTCACTGATCACAGATCACTGTAACAAATATAATAATTATGAAAAAGTTTGAAATATTGTGATGATTACCAAAATGTGACATAGAGACATGAAGTATGCAAATGCTATTGGAAAAATGGTGCTGATAGATTTGCTTGCCACGAACTTTCAATGTGTAAAAAATGCAATACCTGTAAAGCACAAAGTGAAACACAAGAAAGTGAAGTGTACCTGTAACACTATAAATAAAACTTTGATTATGAATAAAAATGCCATATTAATTGACAGTTTTATTTCTCAGGTACAAATGCCTGAGAGGACAATTGCTGCATTTTATGGTGATTATGAAGTTACTTTTATAAGAAACTGTTTTCCAGAGTGGTTATACCATTTTGCATTCTCACTACCAATGTAAGAATGGTCAGTTTCTCTGAATCCTTGGTGTTTTCACGACTTTTTGATATTTTTATGATTTACTATTTTTATGATAGGCATGTAGTGATATCTCATTATGGTTTTTATTTGCATTTTCCTCTTGTTGAATATCTTTTGTGTGTATTTTCCGTCTCTGTATCTTTTTCAGTAAACTGTCTCTTCATAATTTTTTGTACCAATTTTCTTATCAGGTTATATTTTTTACTGTTGAAATTTAAAAGTTTAAAAATATATTTTAAATACTTTTGTTGGACATGTGGTTTGCATATATCTTCTCCCAATCCATTGCTTGTTTATTTTTTCATTATCTTCACATGGCATTTTACAAAGCAAAAGTTTTAAATTTTGATGAGATTCAATTTGTCAGTTTTTTTCTTTAATGATTATTCTATTTGGGTCAAGCCAAAAACTTCATGACTAGACTAATATCCCTCAATTTTTCTCCTATATTTTTTTCTAAAAATGTTGCAGCTTTACTTTTAGGTCTATGATAATCCTGAATTAATCTTTGTATAAAGTATGAAGTTTAAATGAAAGTTCACATTTTGGCCTATGGACTTCTAATTTTCCCATTACAACTTGAGAAGGCTATCTTTTGTCTATCAAATTGCTTTTATACCTTTATCAAAAATCAGTTGGGCATACCTATGTGGGTCTATTTCTATGTTCTTTATTCAATCTATGTGTCTAGCCATCCACCAATAACCATACTATTTTGATTTTTTTACCTATGTAGTAAGCCTTAATACCAAGTATGATGATTTCTTCTTCTTCTACTTCTTCGTCAAGATTATTTTAGTCTAGGATCGGGGTCAGCAAACTGCAGCTCGCGAGCCACACGCAGCTCTTTGGGTACGTTCCATCTCAAAAGTTTGCCGATCTCTGGAAGAGCCAATCCTGTCCCTCACGACAATTAAAAATTATTTGAGAGCCACAGATATATTTTTTCATAATCACTATTATGTGAATAATAGCCTTTAAAATTTTTATAAATGTAACTATGATCGTTTTATTTTCATTTTCAATTTTACTTCAGAGCCACATGTATGTACCCAAAGAGCCGCATGTGGCTCGTGAGCCACAGTTTGCTGACCCCTGGCGGCTCTTCCATCTCAAAAGTTTGCCAACCCCTGGCTAGGGCCTGTATCTCCCCATATAAATTTTAGAATAAACTTTTCCATGTCTACAAAAAACTTTGCTGGAATTTTGGCAGAAATTTTATTAAATCTGTAGATCAATTTGGGGTGAAATGATACTTTTAAGTCTTCCAATTCATGAATATGAAATAGTTCTCTGTTTATTTACTTCTTTTTAAATTTTTTTATCAGCATTTTATAATTTTCAAATTACAAGTTCTATACATACTTTGTTAAGTACATACTTCAGTATTTAATTTTCTTTGAAGTGATTATAAATATTATTGTTTTTAATTTCAGTTTCTAAATGTTCATTGTTACAGAAATGCAATTGATTGTTCGGTGTTAATTCTATGACATTGTTGAACTCACTTAGGTTTAGGAATTTTTCTTTTTCTTTCTTTCTTCCTTTCTTTCTTTCTTTCTTTCTTTCTTCTTTCTTTCTTTTTCTTGTAAATTCCTTGGGATTTTCTATGTAGACAATTACATCATCTTCAAATAGAAGAGTTGTATTTCTTCCTTTCCAATCTGCATCCCTTTTGTTTCTTTTTCTTGCCTTATTGAAATCACTGAACTTCCAGTGTTCAGAACAGTGAAAACAGACATCCTTGCCTTGTTTCCTATTTTAGGGAAAAATGCATTGTCTTTCATGGTTAGTATGTTGTTAGCTATAGGTTTATATAGATGCTTTTTATCAAATCAAATTGAGGTAATTTCCTTCTTTTCCTAACTTGCTGAAAATGGGTGTTGGCTTTTGTCAAATGCTTTTTTTTTTTTTTGAGTCAATTGAATGAGCATATGATTGTTCTTTGTTAGCTTGTTGATATGGAGGGTTACTTTGATTGATTGACTTTCTAATTCCAGCCTTGCATGTCTGGAATAATTCCCACTTGGTCATGATGACATGTAATGGCTTTAATAATTAGAACTTTTTTTTTTTTTTTTTTTTTAGCTGAGCCTACTTGCCACCTGTTGGCAGCTCAGCTGGGGCCAGGAACTGAACCATTGTTGCTCAGAGCTTACACTCTTGAGTGAATAATTAGAACATTTTGAAAATATTTTTAGGTGGCTCTGAAAGAATTTCAAGTGGCCTTTAGCTCTATTATTTCACAACAGTGTTGTGGAAAGGGCCATAAAATTGATAATATATTTATTTTCATTTAACCTATAAAAGAAATCATCTACCTTTGCTCCATATACATTTGCAAGAGAAGTAATATATGATTATCAAATGTGATCATTTTTTATTTATCTGCAAATAATTTGGGCAATTCGAACTTTTTTACAGTAGTAGAGTCTGTTGTGAGGTTTCCTAATTTTAGGATGACAGTGTTGTTTTCATACATATGAGGCTTTTTAAGTTGTACACAAAGTTTAACAAACTGGCTCTGTTGTTAAGGAAAGCAAAGGCTTTGTGTTTCAGATCTATACCTGATGAGGCTAACTTCTTTTTATGCTGAGTTTTTCATATAAAGTTTAACTATGTCTAACTTGTCATATGGAGAGATAACAATAAAAAAAGTTTAATATAAGTAAATCCAAATCCATTGGAAAATAAATGCTACATAAATATATCAGGAGGTTATTTAAAAATTTTAACAACATTTCTATCGCATTTAAAAATTAAGGTTTCACAGGCTAATAGATACAAAGAACAAAACTGATGGTTGCCAGAGGGGAGGAGGATTGGGAAGCTGGCTGCAAAAGGTGACAGTATTAAGAAATACAAATTGGTAGTTACAAAAAAGTCACAGGGATAGGAAGTACAGCATAGAGATTACAGTCAATAATGTTGTAACAACTATGTATAGTGCCAGATGGGTACTAGACTAATTGGGGAAATCACTTTATAAATTATATAAATGTCTAACCACAATGCTGTACACCTGAAACTAATACAAAATAAACTGAATATCATTTGTAACTGAAAAAAAGTCTTAAAAAAAGAAAAAAAAATCCATGTTTATCTACCCGAATGGACTAAATACTTTGAAATAATATGGTTAATACATTAGAAAATAACCTGAAATGCTAAGTTTAATTTATTCTTGGAATGAGTTATTGCCAATGAAAATAATATGAGTGAGACAAGACCCAGAAGCAAGATTGTCATAATTCCAAAGCAAATATTTAAGAGAGTCAAATCTGTTCTCCAAGCAGATGTTCTTGTGACTGTGTAAGTGTAACGGAGTCTTAAAATACTGTTAATCTTCTGAAAGCAGAAAGAGTGAGCATGTATTTCTCAAGAGCCAGTTGTAAAACTTTCAATGCATTAGCAGGCTAGTCAAGCATAAAAATAAAAAATACCTCAAAAAAACCCCACTAAGGTTTCAGAAGTATCTTGAATTACAACTAATATGATGAGGTTATTTTCAAAATGCTAAGTAAGCAGAGATGTTTAATATAGGTTTAATCATAAGAAATTGATCCTTTGTAGGCCAAAACATAGTCAAGTGCTGGTAATTTCATATGGTTCAACCATAACATTTTTTCCAATGTGATTGGTCTGAAAATTTTCTAAATTAATTTTTAAAGAAAGAGGAAATGCAGCATGTATATGCATATTACCCTCTGCTTTTCTTATAATTCTGTGAAGTAATTCTATTGTTATAATCTTCATTTCATTTCATCATTTGCACAGTTCCTCACTTTTAATATGAACTGGGGGATAGAGTTGTGTTTTAGTAGGAATATTTATAACAAAATTCTAGATTAAAGGATATGATATTGATTTACTTTACTGACATTTTTAAACCTACTAAACCAGTGCCTTTGGTGTATAGCCTTTTTATTTTTGTTCTTGTAGAAAGAGGGATACAAATATTAAAAAAATAAGCATGCTATTCAGAAAAAGCACATGAAAAAATAGTTTTCTTTTAATCAAAAACAAGCTAAGATAGAAAAATTGATTGATGGATTTTCTTGGTAGCATTGCAAATGAGTTGACAGAATGTGCATTTTGAGATAAAATATATTTAGAATTTAGTAGAGCCTTAGATACAAGATAATAACACCTTAACCATAGAATGAATTCAAATTGCTTAGATATGAACAAGGGTAGATGGACTGAAAACCAGTACCAGAATCACAAGATAAAGATAATAATACCTTCCACATAGAGCACTTAATGTCATCAAAACACTTTTACTTGCATTATCTCCTTTGATTCTGAACAGTACATTTTTAAAAATAAAAATGCCATTTTTAGGTAATGCATTTACAGTTTTTCTTAAACCTGACACTGTACAAGAAAACGAATTTACCTATACATTCAATCCTATCGCAGTGGTTTATGAAAAAAATAGACTTAATTTCACCGTTTCTTCCTATTTCTCCAGTTCTTCCTTTAATTACATCGGCAGTTTTCCCCAGCCTTCCTTGTATTTAATGTATTTTATGTGCTCCTTGTTTTGGTTTGTAATCTACAGAACGTGTGTGTGTGTGAGTGTGTATGTGTGGATTATGTAGTCTTTAAATCCTTTGTTTCTACTGCTGTAATGTTCTACTTCCACTTCTTTTGTTACTTTTAAAAACAATTAATGGCAATTTATAGTTCTCTGCTGTTCTACTTCATTAATTTTCCTATCTGTTTCTATATTCCCGTTAACTAAAGCTGTTCATGGCATATCATTATATTTTCTGCAGCTGGCCCACGCTCTAGCCTGGATTATTATCAGACAGTTTCAGTTTTCCACTGTCGCAGTCTCTGAATACAAACATTATCTGTGAAAGCTCCGTTTTGCTGTCTTCCCTTCCTCTTCTTTTTTCTTGCGCTCCCGCTTAACTCTATTTACTGAGCTAAAGTTAAAAGTCCAGATTTTCCACCGTCAATTTTACTTCTGGGTTTTCAAGGTCGGTGTGGCTCTCCGCGTACCCCCCCTTGATGTGTTCTTGTTCTTGGACAATTGGCATGAATGTGTTCTGGCTTGTCCCACCCCTGATTACAGAATGGTATTACACAGTCAGTATTCTGAACACTTTCTAATTACACGTGACGTTCTGTGGAGTTCTTAAACCACATTTTTGGCAGGTCTACAGCTGTCCCTTATATCAGTTAAAACTCTTCTCGACCTCTAAATCAAATCATTTGGCAGACACTTTGCCCTATCATCTCATTTCCACAATTTTATTTCTTTCTCCCACCCACTCTGCCTCCCTTCCCTCCCCTTCCCCCTCTGTCTCCTTTCTGAAACCCAAACAAATCTGCCCCTTTTCCTAAGGCTGTTCTTATTTCACAATATCTTTTTAACCATGGCCCTGTGTCCCCTGCTTTTGCTGCTTGTTTCAGATGTTATTCATGAATTGTCTTGACTCAGTGGACTTATCAAAAATATTCTGAGCAGCTCTAGGTTTTTTTTTTTTCCTTACTTGACACACTTTCAAATGTAAATGCAAATGCTCTGATAATGTTGAACTGTTAGCAAAATTCCTTGCTCCTGGGAATTTGAAGTAGATTAAATACATCTTTTGAGTTCATCTATTAGGTCCCACCACCTACCACTTTTCTCTGTTGATGTTAAAATCCCTTGTTGATGTTATAACCCCCATCATATTTTTTCATATCCATGCTATTATTTTCCCCTTAATTTATCTTTTTCCCCCACTTCTATTTTATTTCTCTGCCAATGTCAGTGGTGATTTCCTAATATCCCAATACAATGAGTAATAGGCAGTTCCTATTTTACTTGACCTTTGGGTCCTCTTGACTACTCACTTCAAAATCATTGCCACCCTTCCATTTCTTATACTCCCCACTTCCCAAATCATTATTTTTAATTCTCTTTTGTTAGGTTATTTTTCTCAATGGGTCCCTTAAATGATAATATTGATTTTGATTGTTTTATCTCTTTTCTTCTCACCTTATAATCCTTGGACTATATTGCCCCAATGGTTTTAACTATCACCTATGGATTGACACTTTCAAAATATTGATCTCAACCTGCTCCAGATGCAGCCATACAATTCTCTCTGAGTGCATGTGTGTGTGTGTGTGTGTGTGTGTGTGTGTGTGTGTGTGTGTGTGTCTACATATACTTTCCAAGCTCTGAATCTTCAAGTTCTGAATCTTCAACACATTTGGAACTGAACTTATATCTCTTGAAATTTTTTTCTCCTCTTTGTACCTTATCTTGGTGAATGCCAATTTATCAGGCCATTTATTCCAGGTTAGATTTTTTTTTGCCTTTTTATGTTTACATATAATAAATAATATTTACCATTTTTTTTATTCTACAGCATAAATATCTCCTTAACAATGTTTCTTCTTCTTCAACTTCCTGGTTAGTTAGTTCAGACTTTAGTCAGCTCTCTCATGGACTATTAAGATATTCTCTTTCCTGATTTCCCTGATACCTGTTATTCTCCCCTAATCCATTCTTCAGTTCCCCTCCCACAGCAATTCTCAGTAGCTCCTCACTGCTATTTTATGAAGTCCCCAGGCAATTCTTATACAGACAGTTGTAGCAAGGTATGCTTAGACAAGTGTTTAAAACCGATTATAAAACTTGGCTACTCAAAATGAACTCTGGTTCTGACAGTATTGATGACACCTGGGAACTTGTTAGAAACACAGAATCTCATACTTTGCTCCAGACTTCCTAAATCATATTCTGCATTGTAATAAGATCCCCAATTGATGCATAAGCACATTAAAGTTTGAGAAGCACTGCATGGCAATTATGTTCCAAACTGTGCCACTCTGGGTGTGTTGTGAGTGTTCTTATCTGTTCTAGAGAATCCAGGGAAAACCCTATTCAGCTTGTCTCCACACCCCCTCTCCTTAATCTCACTTGCATTGCAAATTCTTCTTATGTTTCATTGAGATTGTTTTTCCCAAACAAATTATTTGTCTGCAAAAGATTCTTCTCCTATTGTAAACTAGAAAAAAATGCTTGCAGCTTTTAAATTATATTTGATTTTTTTTGTTTGAATTTTTCATTTTTTAGGTTTCAGAACAGCCCAGGTTTGAGCCTGAGCATAAGCTCAAATTAAAATACATTTTTTAATATTTACATTCAACACATTGCCATAAAATGTTCCCTATAAGTGCCAATCTTGGGTAAAATTTATTTTTAAGTTTCTTAATATAATTTAACTTGAAACTTTAGTGCATATGTCACCATAATAGTCACTGAATTTGATTCTTCTGATGCAAACGATACTTCCTGATTCTATAAGAGGACTTTCTAACTCATGTATAGTCTTTCAGATGATCAATGCATACATACACGAAAGCAGCGATTCTCAAAGTGTGACTCAAGGACCAACAGCATTAGTATCACCTATGAACTTCAGAAAACATAAATTATTTCATCCACTAAAGACATACTGGTGTGAAACTTTTTTGGTGGGAACCCATGTTTTGTGTTTTCACAATCCCTCTAGGGGATTTTACTGCGTCATATATTAATAGTTTGGGAATCAATTGTTTATCTAAAACAATTACTTTGTTTCTGTTGCTCTGGTTAATGATTAATTTAGACATGGACATGATATACAGATATTCTTATTTTTATAAAATAATGAGCCAGAAGGAATAAACCCTTTTTCATGGCTAGTTATTGATGTGTTGCAAAAGATTCCAGGTTAGTCGGTCTATCTATTAATATCTATCTATCTATCATTTTTCTATCTAACTGGCTACCATCAGGCAGCATAGCATTTATATTGAAGTTCAGTGAGTTGAAAAATCATAACTACATGGCTTTTTGATGATGTCATTGAGCCAGTGAATAAACCAGCCCTAGAATGCTACTTGCTCTGGATTTCTTGTTATAGGAAATAATAAATAGTCTTATTATATAAGCCAATTTAAGATGGCTTTTCTGTTATCTACAGTTGAAAACATCTAAACTTATACAATATAAGTTTCTTTTATTGCCAATAATAAAGTAATAGATGCTATTTTAAAATCATTGATGCATAGGAATATTTTTATAGAGTTTTGTATCTGTCCTGTCCACACAGATAATATTTGCAGTCAGCCAGTGCACAGCAGTCTGTAGGTTTTATTAAGATAAGCACCCTGTAGTTTAAACAGTATATCAGAAGCTAAAAATAAAAACACTTACCATAAAGTGAATGAGATTAGCCACTTGTGAAAAGCTTCTTAATCATAAAAAGGACATAAAATAATTCATATTTGTGATTGGATTAGAGTAGTATTCCTTCTTTAATCTCATGAGGGACTTAAAGTATGTCTGTGAAAAAAAAGCCACAATAGAAGCCACAATAATTAATAAATATATAATCTATAATGAAAACATGTCCATGATATGGGAGTGTTTATTTTTTATTTTTTATTTATTTTATTTTTTTATTGTTAGTTTCAGGTGTACAGAACAATGCAATAGTTACACTTTTCACCCTCACAAAGTAACAACCCCCCTCCCCCCATCCACTACCCTCCCACCCCCGATATCATGCTTATCTATTACAATTCCATTGAATCCGTTCCCGCACTCTA
>NW_017731568.1:2519791-2532085 GCF_001890085.2 Hipposideros armiger
TTGCATGAGCATTTTATATATTTGGGATATTAATCCCTTATCTGATATATCATTATCAAATATCTTCTCGATATGGGAGTGTTTTAATGATAAGAGAGTTTGTTAAGTAATAAACAACATTGGAAATGGTTAGTAAGACCTTTTTAACACTCATTCAACGCTGTATCTGATAAACAATACCATTAAAAATTCTTCAGGCTTTTCCATAGATGAGACCAAATAGCAGGCACAACTGTTAGGCTACCTTTGCTCTCCTGTCACACATGCATAACTACTTTGTAATTCAATTTTTTTTTCAGGTATCTTCATTTTGAGATAATAGTGTTGTAGAAAATAAATTGATGCATTTTGGTAACTAGAAATAGTTATCCCATATTCTCAGTTAAAAAAAATGTAACATTCAGGTGTACAAATCAGTTTTGGGAGTTTAATTAATGTGACTTACCTCATGGTGATAAAACGTAGCTTCTGTGATGCAAAATTGAGAATCAAACTTCGATTGTGTAGTGCCCCTACTGCCACAGACACTTCAAGAGTATTTTTTCATTCTCTCTTGCTAATTATTTTCACTGCCTGAGTGTCATAACTACTCTATAATTTTATTTCTAGTGGAGGTTCTGCATACTGTATAAGATCAGGTTCATAGTTTTTTGAAAACAGAAACAGGAAATAATTTCCTTTTGTAAGTAGTGGCATAATACCTCTGCAACTGCTTCTGTGAATTCTTTGAACACTTATCAGTACTTTATACTTCTCTTTTGGTTCCTTCAGATATCAAGGGATCAATTATTATAAACAAAAATTTTCAGGTGTTTACCCGACACTTTTTTGATTGGTTGTAATAAAATATGAAAAGCAGTATGATGATAAACAGTACCAAGCTTTTCAAATAACATGAATTGCAAATAGTTTATAAACAATCTAGTTCATTATTCCCCAAAAACTATATGTATGATACTGTTGCGAACATGAGAGATATGTTATAGATTTTGCCCTGTACTTAAAGGCCTGAAAACTAAAATTCCAGTAAACACACATTGAAAGAGTCTCAGTGGCACTGCATAAAACCTTATTTTCTCCTTGTATTCCTATGGACGATTCTGAGAATTGTATGTAAAATTTCAGCTGCCATTTCGATACCAAGGGAAAAATCTATTATTCATATGGGAGAACGGAAATCATTATTCCTTTGCTCACAAAATTCATTGCTGTGTACTTTTAAAAATAATCTTAACATCTTAATGGCCATTATGACACTTTTTTATAAGCTTTCAGTATATTGTGGAGAAGTGAAGATCTTTTTCTTTTTTCTTTTTTGACTTTTTTTCTGGAAGCGATTTGATTAAGCAGGAAAAAAGAATGAGGGAGTTTTGACACCTCATCCCCTATTCTATTAACCAAACTACATAATCCTCTCCTTTGCTCAGTTTGATTTTCCTTTATTGAATTTTGCTTTCTGGATGTTCTCATTTCCTTTATTAGATTAAATCAGATTGTTCTTACCCATCCAACATTATCCCTTTGGGAGAGCAACATTCTGTCTCCCGAGAGAAAAATGTAAAGAAAATCTATTTAGAGAAGATTACTCAGCTACTGTTATTATGCGTTTCCAATTTCCTTTTTACTTTACAGAGTAAGTTTGACTCATTCCCTGATGGCAGACTTTCCTCCCTTCTGCTGTGTAACAAGGATGAGGACAGGTCATCTATAATAGATGGCTCCTAATGTAAAGTGCAGAACCCCAGGACGGATATGACATGTTATAGATGATAGGTCACAGAAACGCTTAGGTTATTGCTTGTGCTTGCAGCTACTGCCTTTTGAAACCACAAAACTGTCCCATGGAACCAAGAATTATTTAGGAAATTCTATGAGACCATTTAAATGACACCCAGGTGATGCTCTTTTGGGGATGATTTTGGAACTGCCGAAAATCTGTCACAACAAGGGTGTGAGAACAGAGCAGCTTTATCTGTACTGTTTTGCATCCTGTTTCACATGTGTGTAGATTGAAGAGAAAGCTTAAGATACACAACCTCAGTGGAAATTCGGTTTCTGTTCTTCACAAACTGCTGCTTAAACCTCAACAGAGATATTTCCATGGAATTTCGTTTTTAAGTTTTCAAAGTTGCTGAGAAGCAGTTTATTTTTTCATTGTAGTACCCCAAATGTTTTTTAAAATGTCTATTCTGGTCCAATGTATAATAAGTATATGGAGAACCCAATGAATCGTGGATCTAAATTACGCGCGCGTGTGTGTGTGTGTGTGTGTGTGTGTGTGTGTACGTACGTGTTCTAACCCAGCATCTTAAATTCTCTTGAGGTCACCCTGTCAGCCTCAGTTCTGTGGCCTGGATTTAGTTGAATCAATCCTAATTGCAATTCTGTCCAGGTCTGGTCCTCTGTGGAGATTGCAGATGAATGACAGTGCAGTGGCAGGAAAGATAAATATGCTGGCAAATAAGATCCCAGCTCTCCACAGAGGATGGAATAAATTACTTTACCAATAGAGTGGAGGTAATATGTTGGAGAGAGAAAGTGAAATCGAAGCCAGTTTAATACTAGATTTGTTAAAGTTTAAAATAAAGCATTTTAAGCTTATATAAAATAGTGATGGTGACTCATTTCTATTTAGAACACATTCTAGTGCTCTCTATCATGAAAAATAATGGCGTGCACTAATTTTGTTTATGCAGATGACAGCCTGGACCATTTTAATTCATGTAGCATTCTCTGGTAGCTGAAGGATGGTGGTGACTGCGGTGTAGCATATTGATTAGTAATTTGATAAATACACAAAATGGCACATTGAGCTTTAGGTGCTTCATGCAAAATGTATTTAAATGACCCTGACTAATTAGAGTGCATAGCTGCCAGGCAGCACTGTATGAGCAAGAGCTAGTTTTTTTGGTCTAGAGATTTATGGCAGGTTTATGGCAGAGATTAGGAAGAGATCTGCACACAAACACCAAGACTTCCATCAAAGAAAGTAGACTTAGAATACATCATCAGGAGAAAAACCTTATTTTTCATTTTGAGAATTGTTATCCTTACCCTATCAAATTAATTCAATGATTTTATGTTTAAAGTGTAGTTCACAGATTTTTAACTGGATCCTAGATAATGTATAAACATGTATTTTACTAGGATTAAATGATCAGGCAAATATTTTAAAGCAATCTTATACATTTTTTTATATTATACTTAGAGATGAATATACATTAATTATATTAATTATTTACCGCTTTACATTTTATAGCTTCATGAACTGTGAAGTTTCAAAATAATATGTTATCCTCATAGAGTATATTTCTACAGGTTACCATCACTGATAATGTTAGGGGTCCTACAATTATATCTTAATTAAATTTTCTAATTAAACTTAATGGATGAAGTTTAGATTTTCACTGTAGTCTTATGGAGAAGCTGTTTGATAAATAAAAGTGTAGTGCTCTAAGAATCTATAAATATAACTCAAAAATTTCTTTAAAAAACCTTCCTGTTTCACTTGGGTATACATTTTATGACAACACTGGGTAATAAATTAAATGACATATCATACACAGGTGGCTCCATTTTTATCTCAGCCAATATATCTAGGCATTTCTTTGTAGCATGTTGTTCTTGCAAAATTCAGTGAAAGCTTTTGGAAGCAAAGTAAGCAGGGACTATGGGTTGAGATTAAAATCTCTGAATTAAGTCCAGGTCCAAGTGAATTGTCTTTAACAGTAGAGGTGCACCTCCAATTGTGTTGGGCTTCTTCAGGATGCATTTCAGTTGCTCTGAAAGAACTCAAGCACAACTGACCAGTTGTCTTCCGTTTCGGTGCCCTATTCATGTATACAAATTTTGCAGGCACACTTCAATTTGGGGTGAAATATGCACACCATGAAGAAGAGGTGTGAATTAAATCCTTCAGTAACTTAGTATCTGTTTTCCCCAACTATTAAATGTCAGTTAAATTCGACTATCCACTCGGAGCATCTCTAAATGAATTTAGGTTATGTCAAATACAAGCTTCTCTGACTCTCCAAAATCACACTTCTCCTCACGCTGTTGCTTAACAACTTCAGAGAGCTGCCAGAGACTATTGCAATTTGGTTTTCATTGTGAGAGGTATGATTTTGAAAGAATAGATTTCTGAAGAGACTTTTAAAAAGCCTTTAGAAAAAGTCTTCTAGGAGACTGACATTTTCCTTTTTTTTCATCGTATTGACTGTAATAATTATTGAATCTTTTAATACTAGAGAAGGCTTAAAACCTCAACATTGCCTAAATCTCTGGTAATAAGTGGTAAGTTTATGAATATTGATTGGAAAAGATTGCTATTACTCTAAATACTTTACATATATGCGTATATTATATTTACCTGATACGTATTATATCTGTTATATGAGTACACACACACACACACACACACACACACACACCTTGTTTTATTCCGCTTCACTTTATTGCACTTCACAGTTGTTGCACTTTTTTACAAATTGAAGGCAAGACCCTCCACCAGCAAAAAGATTATGACTCGCTTTATTGTGATACTGGCTTTATTGCAGTGGTCTGGAACCAAACCCGCAATAGTTCTGAGGTATGCATATACACAAGGTGTGGTCAAAAGATACAGTGAATGTTAAAATTTAAAAAAATGTATTACAATAAAAGACTTATTGCCATTAATTCCCCTCAAAATACCCCCTCCGTCTTGCTTTGAACACACTTATCCCATCGTTCTTGCCACTTTCTGAAGCAGTTCTGACCACACCTCATCTATATTTATGTCGTCTATATCAATATCTATATCTATCTATATCTATGAGTATATCTATATCTATAAACATATATATGTATATGCTGTGTAACAACATTTCAGCCAATGACAGACTACATATATGATGGTGGTACCATAAGTTTATAATGGAGCTGAAATACTCCTATCCCCTAGTGACATCATAGTCATCATAACGCAGAGTGCAACATATTACTCACATGTTTGTAGTGATGCTGGTGTAAGCAAACCTACTGCACTACCAGTAGTATAAAATTATATCACATATAATTATATGCAGCACATAATACTTGATGATAATAAACGACAATGTTACTGGTTTATGTATTTACTATAATACTTCTTATCATTATTTTAGAGTGTGCTCTTTCTACTTATAAAAGAAGTTTGCTGTGAAACAATATGCCGTGTTATCTAGGCAGCAGCCTCATCCATCTTGTGTTTACTGTCTCTTGATGCATCATTTTCTCTTGTGCTTGATTTAATCTTGTGTTGTTTTGTACAGTAACACACTGTACAGGTCTGTAGTCTAGGAGCAATAGGCTATACCATATAACCTAGATGTGTAATAGGCTGTACCATCTAGGTACATGTAATTGTACTCTATGATGTTCATATAATGACAAAAATCACCTGACAATGCATTTCTCAGAATGTAACCCTGTGGTTAAGCAGAGCATGACTTTACACACACACACACACACACACACACACACACACACTCCCCTTGACTTAAGTAAGAAAACATACAGGAATTATATGCAATAATATTCATTTGGTACTAATAGTTATCCATTATTTTATCCATTATTAGTTAACTAATAGTTATACCATGTTTATAACTTTAAGATATAGAATCATTTGTGAAAAGCAGTATTGTTTGGGTTAAAAGTAATACCATAACAAAATCATGCAACCGTTGTGATAGTCACGAAAGTGGAAATTTTAGGAAATTTAATTAATGATTGAAAAAAAAGGAAGTCATGTAAAGAAGAAATGAGATTGAGTTGTCTATGAAGGTGAAGGTAATTTAGTACCTGCCATAAACAAAGAACATATCAGGATGATGTTCTCCACTTTAAGGCAATCTATAAAATGTACTCAGCTAGAGGCCTTTAATCTAGCCGAAGTCTCTCCTACCCCAATTTAAGCAGAAACATCTTTGTGGAACTGATGATTAAAAAAAATCACGGGCCGGCTGAGTGGAGTGTTGGTTGAGAGTTGGCTTGGGATGCCAGTTCTGAGCAGCAGTACCCCAGTTTGGATCCCACATTAGGGCCAGTGATGCTGCGCCCTCTGCAGCTAAGACAGTGAACAACAGCTCGATCTGGAGCTGGGCTGCCGTGAGTTGCCGGTAACGGCATAGGCTGCAGACCCTGTTGCAGTGGGCTACTGTGAGTTACCGTGAGTAGCTGGCAGCCAGTGTGAGCAGCTGGCAGCTGGCATGAGCTGCCGTGAGCCACCATGAGTGGCCGTCCAATGGCCGGTGAGTGACTGCCTCACCCGGGAAGAGCACAATGATAATACCAACATGGGCCAGTGAAGCAAAGTCCTCCACAGCTAGACTGAAGAACAAAAGGAAGCAACTTGTCTGTTTCCCTTCCCTGATTCCCCAACACTGTTCCCTCCACCAATTTCCCAATAAAATCCTTAAAAAAAAATCACCTTTAGGTATTCTAGTTATATCATTATATACAATGTTAGGCAACCTGCGAAGATTCAATAAATCAGTCTTTAATATATTGACTGAGGTCCTCTAGATGTATCAGCAGCAAGTAGGATGCTTGTGATAAATGCAGATTCCAGCTTTATGTTAGGCTTCTGGCTCAGGATCTCTGGGGGCAGAGCCCCAGAATTTCCATTTCTAAGGTGCACCGAGTCTGATGCACTTTAATATTTGAGATCCACACAATAAATACTTATTATCTGAGCGATTTCAGTTTAGAAGATAACGTAAAGAGCAGATTATCTCTATTGATTCTTTCCAGCACCATCATTTTTGAGAGATCAAGACACAGCATTACTGAAAACTGTAAAACTGAAGAGAGGTGACTAACATTTTTCCAAAGCAGTTGAAGAACATAAGTTGATATAAAATTATGAAATTTTCTCCAGTAAAAAAAAATATATATACATATATATATTTAATTCTATTTCTTTTTAATTTTAATTCTTTCTGACAGAAGTTCATAAAGGTCCACTTCCTTTGAATTTGAGAAAAATAATAGTTCATATCACATTTTGTACACCATTTTAGTTCCTCCTTTACAAGTTGCTATTACAGAGAAGTGGACTTTAAAGGAGGTGCTGAATATAAATGCCTTAATTAAAAGAAAAATGTAAAACACAACTTTCTCATATTGAAATTACTAAGAAAAATCCATTCACATATCTTGTCTTACTATATCTATATCTATATCTTTAAAGAACGTGAATTTGGTGGTAGCTATGCTTTAAAAGAAGTTAAAAAAAAGAATTTAAAAATGGCTAATCCATGCCAGAGTTATTCCTCTGTTTGTGCTTATGTATTTATGACCATATGAAAAGGAACAGAAAGAGAAGAGGCAAAGTACTTTTAGAAATGTTCTTTTTGTTCTCTGATTCTTTCTCTATTCTCTCCTGTAGGGACCTTATTCATTTGCATAGCTTCAGCCATCACCTCTATACAGATACTCTCCAATCTACATCTACAATCTCATTCTCTCCTGAGAGATGGTACCATATCCCCATAGAACATGAGGCATTTCCACTTTACTTTATTTCAAATTCAATATGTCTAAAACAAGACTCATGACCTTCTCTCTCAAAGTGATATCCACTCTTGGCTTGCCTATTTCTCTTAATGATAGCACTATTCTTCAAAGCATACAGCCTCTAAATCTTGGACTAAGCTATGTTTTTTCTTCTGCCTGACCAACCCCCACCAATCCCCAATATAATCAATCACTGCTTCCCGATGATTTTTTCTTAGTTCCTCTAGCATTTTTATTTTACTCTCAGTGCCTCCACTCCTGCCCCTATTTCAGGTCTTAGTCATCTCTTACTTGGACTATATTATGTCCCCCGTATTAGGATTTTCTTATAGAATTAAGGACTGATCAGAATTTTGAAAAAAGGAGCGTGGATATCTTTTAATGAGGAGTATGTATGTTTGTACATATGTATACATAGGTATACCTATTTAAATACTCTAGCTATTATACACATACGTATGTATCTGTGTGTGTACATGTGTGTGTGTGTTTGTATGTGAGTCAGGTTTGCCTTCTCTTTTCCTTTCATCTGCCAGGTCAGTTCTATTTGAGTTCTTGTAAGCTCATAACTTATTCTCCATTTTTACTGTTACCACCCATCTGTATTACCATCTCTCATTTCAACTGTAGTAATGTTCTTCTTAATGGTTTTCCATGCTTCCATACTTGCAATTATAATCACATTTCCATATAAGAAACATAATGATTATATCCTGCATCAAAATCCCACAGGCTTTTAAAATAAAATACATTTTGGTCTTTATCTGCAATTTGCTACATGATTTCCTCTTTTCTACATCTTGCTTGACCTCATGTCAAGTTTCTCTCCCTTGATCATTTTTATAGCCACACTGGCTTTCTTTTTTTTTTTTTTCATTTTTTCCCTTTTGAGCCCAGCAGACTCATTTTTACACTAGAAATTGAAAAGCCCCTCCAGAGTTGTTTGCACTATTTGACCACTTCTTGGTATTCAGTTCTTGTCTCAACTGTTACTTCTTTAAAACATTTTTAATGACCACCTTTTCTAGTCAACCTTGCCCCTCAAATCATTCTATATTCCATTTCCTGGTTTTATATTTTTGTAGCACTTACCACTGATGAAAATTTATTATTTTTTACTATTATCACAATCGACCCTCTGTATCTGTGGGATTTGCAACTATGGATCCAACCAACCACAGATTGAAAATATTCAGGGAAAAAAAAAATCCAAAAAGTTCCAAAAAGCAAAACTTGAATTTGCCACCCATTGAGCACTACTCTTCTCTACACAAATCACAAATGAAGTGATGTAGAAGCATATGCTGTGTAGTCTATATGCAAATATAGGTTATATGCAAATATAGGTTATATGCAAATATAGGTTATATGCAAATATAGGTTATATGCAAATACTGTACCTTTTTATGTAAAGGACTTAGGCTTCCGTGAATTTTGGTACCTGTGGGGATTCTGAAATCAGTCTCCCTTCAGATATTGAAGAAAGACTATGTCATCATCATCATCATCATCAGCAGCAGCATCTGTCTCTATAAACTTAAACATTTAAGTTCCAAGAAAGAGAGGCATCAGTGCCTAGAACAACACTTGACATGTATGACTAGGCATGTGAAAGCAGGATGTTTCATTGAGCATATAAAAAAGAAGGATGGATATTGTCAGGACCAGTTAGAACTATGAGATCTACTCTTTTTTGTGAAGAGTCTCCCTATATTCTTAATCCAGTGTTTGATTTTATAAAAGGACTTAGAATGTTGGTTAGATCTCTCTTTATACGAGGTGAATTTCTTGGCTCATGTGGCATAAAAAAATCATTCTCCATCTAAAAAAAAGGAAGAAGAATTTCTAAATGCCCTATTAAAAAAGTCTTTCTCTGGAATAATTATTTCAGGAAATGTAAGTAAATATTAAATGTGAACACTTTAATATTCTTACTCAGATAGAGGAGTACACTGTATCTATTAGTAATAACACAATTATATAGTAATATTATGTGCTAGACATTCTTCTAATAACTTTACATATATTAACTCATTTTTCTCCATGACTCTTGAGGAAATTGCTATTACTCTTTTGTTTTACAGATGAGGAACTGATATACAGAGAAGTTCAGTAACTTGCCCCAGGATACAACTGGTAAGTGCAGATGCCTTTAGAATCTGTGTGTTGAATACATGCCTTCTTATTCTTAAACCACAATAGAGCAAAATTAAAAGAAAACAGATTTAGATTATGAGAAAGAATAATACCAACAAGGCAGAAACTAAAATTTGATGCAGCAAATAGCAGACTAACAATACACAAACTTGGGAAACACTTTCAGAATACATAGAAAATGGAGAAAAAAAATAGTGGAAAAAATATGTTTGAGATAGTAAATAATGGAGAACAACTCATGATGATACCATCATAAATATTAGCTATTGTATCATAAGCAAAGTGAGCATATGAAACAGGAATCATAATTAAAATAATTTTAATAGACAAAGACTACAATTAACCATATTCTAAATCTCACAAAGGCCATGTAGATGCCAGAAAGCGTTCATTGTGTTACAAGGTAATTAAAAGAAAAAGAATACACACAGGCGCATAATAAAAAATAAATATTTCTAAAAAATCCTGAATAAAAAAAATTTACTTATGGGAAAATAATATAAAGATAGACAGAACTTTTTAAAACAATAAATGACAAAGATGAAACACTGTTTTCATAGCTTTGAGTGAAAAATAATTGTGATCTAAGAATTTTTACCATCCAGAAGTTATGTTTTTAAAAAGACTCAGAAGACATTTATGTTGTGATTACTGATTGACAAATTAGAATAACTCAAGAATAAAGGTAGTAAAGATATAAGAAAACTGATGATATGCATTGAAATGAATAAAAACTATGACTACTTGATTAATACCATTAAGATCTAATTAAAAATATATGGGGACGGCCAAGTGGCTCAGTTGGTTAAGAGCTCACTCAAGAGTTTGAGCTCTGAGCAACAGGTCCCCGGTTTGATTCACGGCCTGAGCTGAGCTGCCGCTGAGCTGCTAACAGGTGGCAGGATGGCTCAGCTAAAAAAACAAACAAACAAACAAACAAACAAACAAACAAACAAACAAAAAAATATATATATATGCTGATAAGCATAAAACACCTAAAATCTTATAAAATACTTATTTATTTATTTACTTAATTTATTTTAGCTGAGCCGTCCTGTTGGCAACTCAACGACAGCTCAGCTCGGGCCGGGAATCGAACCAGCAACCCTGATGCTCAGAGCTTGCACACTTGAGGGAGCTCTTAACCAATTGAGCCACTTGGCCGGCCAAAATATTTAAATAAGCACATTTAAAATTACAAAAATATTTTGTTTTTATATGTTCAAGCATGTTCTCATTTTTGGCTTGGAAATATGATTTAGTCATCTGACCTAAAATATCTTCAGTTCTTATGAAATTTACAGCAAAACTGTTTTGCCTTATATTATTCTATAATTATACTTTTTGCCCTGTGTACTATTAAAAATAGATTTGATCCACAGATATTTGTATATATTTTAGTGTACTGCAAATTACAAGTTATCATGGCAATATGGTCTAGACAATAATGATTTATTTTTCCTTGGTACAAGAAATCAGGAGGTAGTGGTTCTAGAGTAGGGTTAGGGATTCAATGCCATCAGGACTTAGGATCATATGGTGTGTAAGAGTATAGGCCTTCATATATTCATAAATTGGCCCCAGTTCTATCTAGATGTGTGCACTTGAACAGATTATTTAACCTCTCTAAACTTCATTTTCCTCATTTATTTAATTAGGATAATGATAGTACTCTCCTAAGGTTTTTGTAAAGATTAATGAGAAAATGTCTGGTACATAGTAAGCACCCCAAAAATGATAGCTGTTACTATTATCACTAATCTTATTGTTATTACTATATAATTATATTGCTGAACAAAAGATTCCTAATTAGTGAATAATGTAATAGTGACCAAACAAGAAAACAAAAAATTTTAAATCATTGATTTAAATTTGAGTAATATTGAAAGGTATAACTCAGTTTCAAATATGTACTATTAGAAATTTATAAGTAAACTGAATTGAATGGTATGGAATAATGAAAATCAGAGTGAACTTTATTATCTAACTGTAATTAAATTATAAGTGGAGGGGGAAACATTTTTTATTAATTATCAGATAAGGTTAATTAAGTGAAAGTTAATGAACTTTTCCTGTCAATTTCATTTAAGATGCTTAAATGGTGGAGAATAATAAATCACAGTTATGCAGAGGAGTCTAAACCAGTGAAGTATAGTACCTGGCTTGGCTGTTTGGGGTGATAGCTGACAACCATATTCTTTCCTTTAATGCTACTTGATAGAAGTTTCTCATGTCACTCTTTCAAATCTTGCAATATTTCAACCTTCTGATAAATAAACATTAGTCCCCTGAGGCAGTCTTCTTGTTGCCTTTATAATAACAATTCTACTCTTTCTTAGTGACAGGATGCTGACTTTATTCTAAGAAACAATGTGCTCAGTTAAACGACAATTTTCCAGCTTCTCTTGTAATTCAAGAGTGGACAATAAAATATGAATAGAAATTATTGGGTGATACTCTAATGGAAGCTTATTGAGAGTGGCACCACACAGTTGGCGTATATATTATTTTGTTATTCTTTCCAACCCACTAGTGCTCAGAATTCAGACAGGCTTTCTGGAATTCAACACTCATTTAAAACTATTATGCTGTATTGAG
>NW_017731568.1:2532530-2551549 GCF_001890085.2 Hipposideros armiger
TATTTGTAACTGTTAAGTTTCTTAGAAAATTACAAGAATTGGAGATGGTGATGGTCAAGATAAATTTGGGGAAGACAGTGTTTTTAGTCAAACCATCTTGTTTTAGTCTTCTTTAATCCTAAAACAATGTCTACCTAAGCTGTTTAATACTCATCCACTCATGCATAACTAAAATTTAAAATAAAAGATTAAAAGAAAATGAGGCAGGGAATGAGAAGAAAAGGAAAGGGATACATTTGGCTATCTTTCACAAGATTGTTACTGTGATCCATGCATTGACACATACTTCCTTATTTAATCTTTACAAAAGCCCTGAAAGACAGATAGCATTATGCTCATACCAGAAAATTAGGAGACTAAATTTCAAATATGTCAGTTAACTTGCCTAAGGTTGTAAAGCTTAAATAAGTTCATGTCCTAACTATGTTCATGTTCTAGCTATTTCTATTTTATTTGGTTATGATAAATTTTTCACAATAAAAATTTTGTTAAAGATAAATTATCTAGTCTCTGTTTTGATCAGTATACTCTATAAATTAGCAGCTAATATTTGTATTTCACAGAATACTCTGACCTGTTAATTCTTTATGAGATTTTTATACTAGTCAGGAAAGAGAAAAGGATAAATCTGAGTTAGACTATTGTGCAATATCAAAAAATTTGCCAATTTGGAGTTTCCTGGAGAGCAACTTCTATTTACTGTCTGATAAATTGCTGTGTAGTTATGAGACTTCATTTAGAGATAGGATTTCCTGAATAAGTTAAATTTTTGTTAACTGGTCATCATAATGTCATCATGAGGATCCGAGAACAAAATCCTTCTGTCCAAAAATGTATGCCAGCATATTGAGAATGTTTCCTGAAAGGGAATTAAGTAAATTCCAAGGCCCATAAAATTGCTGGAAGGAAATATCTTAAAAATATTGAGTTATAATGTACATGGTATTTCATAATTTATAATACAAGTGCTATCACATGTAATTATCTTATTTAATTTTCACAGTCCCATGAAATATACATTATAATTATAGAGATGAAGAAATTAGATTCAGGAAACTTAAGACCTTTTTGAAGATCACACAGAAAGTAAGGAACTGATGCAGGGCTTGAATCTGAGTCTTTTGACCAGACTAGATCTTGAACGTTTAGGTAACATGGCAGAGCCTCCAGAAACAGTGATACTTTGTCAAACATTTAGCTCTAAAATATTTTATTTTTTATTGATTCATTTTAGAAAGTCATTCCAAGACTATTCATTTGTGCATCCATTCATTGATTCTTCCAGTAAATATTTAATGAGTGCCTCTTATGTACAGATCACTGATATAGGTGGGCATTGAGAATACAGCAGTGAATAAATGAAACAAAAATTCCTGCCCTTATGGAAGATATATTTCAGTGTAGAGGAGACAAAAACATAAAATAAATAAAAAATGAGTTTTATATCTGTGTAACTGCCCATTTAAATCTCAAGCTTCATAGTTACACAGTTTGGATTCAAGTCCTAATGGCTCTACCACTGCAAGGTATATAATTGGCTGGGCTTCGTGTTTCCTAATATATAATGAAAATAAAGTAGTAATAGCCTCTTTTTTTTTTAAACAAATTAAACTCAGGTCTCTTTGAAGACTGAATGAGATAATGGAAGTAAAGTTCTATAAGAATGGTTTGTTCAAAATTCGCCCTAGAGAAAAGTTAGTTACTATTTAATAAGCTTATTGAAGACTCTATTTCCCTTTTTTGTGTGTTCTTTCAGTAATTTATTAAACTCATAAAAGAATATCTACAAAGTTGTCTAGAATGTGGTTTCTGCTCTCTACTATTAGACAGGGATTAGATAGTCAAACGATAATGG
Source organism: Hipposideros armiger (assembly GCF_001890085.2). Classification (NCBI taxonomy): domain Eukaryota; kingdom Metazoa; phylum Chordata; class Mammalia; order Chiroptera; family Hipposideridae; genus Hipposideros; species Hipposideros armiger. The sequence goes on from NW_017731568.1 coordinate 2,534,386, forward strand.
ATTAAGTGTCATAATAGAAGTAATCCACAAGACCCTATAAAGACAAGACACAAGGAACTCCTAATTGCTTGAGGACTACTACTAGTCTCCTAAACTGTTGTAACAAAGGTAACAAAATACTACAAAGTAGGTGCCTTAAAACAATAGAAATTTATTATCTTGCAGTTTTGGAGGCTAGAAGTCCAAAATTGAGGTGTTGGCAGGGCCATGCTTTCTTTCTAACCTGTAATGAATCCTTTCTTGCCTCTTTCTAGCTTCTGGTGGTTTGCTGGCAGTCTTTGATGTTCCTTGGCTGGTACATGCATCACTCCAACCTATGCCTTTGCTGTCACATGGCATTTCCCCTGTGTGTGTCTTTCCCCACATGGTGATCTTGTGAGGACACCATCTATATTTGATTAAGGGCCTACTCCTTCCAGTATAATGTCATCTAAAATAATTACATCTTCAATGACCCTATTTTGAAATAAGGCCATAGTCTGAGGTACTGAGGGTTAGGATTTCAGTGTATCTTTTTTGGGGTAGAGGGAGGAGATACAATTCAACCTATAACAGAGCTCAAGAGTCTTTGTGGGGTTGGTGACATTTAATCTATAAATAGATAAACATGAAATATTGTTGAACTTTCTCTTTCATATTGAATGATTTAGTATATCTGTAATGTTTACCAATAGTTATATTTACTTTGTCTCATGATAATATCTGCATTGGAATGACAAAGGGTTTAAATAATAATTGTATGTGTGTTTTGTAAGTTACTAAACTTTATTTTTTAGAGCAGTTTTAGATTCACAGCAGAATTGATTGGGAAGTAGAGGTCTCATATACCCCTTGTCCTCACATGTGCAAACCTCCCCCACTATCAACATCCTGTGCCAGAGTGGTGCATTTGTTAACAATCGATGAACCTGCAGTGACACATCATTATCACCCAAAGCCCATACTTTACAATTAGGTTTCACTTTTGGTGTTGCCTATTTGAAGGAATTTGAGAAAAGTATAATGACATGTATCTACCATGGTAGTTTGATATAAAATAGTTTACCCTAAAAATTTTCTGTGCTTCACCTATTCATCCCCCCAACCACTGACAACCCGTTATCTTTTTATCATCTCCATAGTTCTGCCTTTTCCAGAATATCATATAGTTGAAATCATACAGTATGTAGGCTTTTCAGACTGACTTCTTTCACTTAGTAACATGCATTTAAGCTGCCTCCATGTCTTTTCATAGCTTGATAGCTCATTTATTTTATAAGGCTGAATGTATTCCATTATCTGGATGTACTGCAGTTTATTTATCCATTCACCTACTGAAGGACATTTTAGTTGCTTCCAAATTTTGACAATTAGGATAAAGCTGCTATAAATATGTGTGTACAGATTTTTGTGTAGACATATTTTTCAATTTATCTGGATAAATACCAAGGAATGCAATTGCTGGATTATGTAGTAAGAATATGTTTCATTTTGTAAGATGCACCATACTGTCTTCCAAAGTGGCTGCACCATTTTTCATTCCCACAGCAATGAATGAAAATTTCTGTTGCTCCACATCCTCACCAGCATTTAGTGTTGTCAGGTTTCCAGATTTTGACCATTCTAATAAGTGTGTAATGCTATCTTATTGTTTTAATTTACATTTCCCTGATAACATATGATGTGGAGTATCTTTTCAAATGCTTATTTGCCATCTGTATACCTTCTTTGGTGAGGTATCTGTTAATGTCTTTGTCCCAATTTATTATGTAATTGAACTGTGTGTTTTCTTATTGTTCAGTTTTTTAATTTCTTTGTATGTTTTGTTTTTTATCAGATGTGTCTTTTGCAAATATTATCTCTTAGGCTTCTTGTTCTCTTAACATTGTATTTTGCAGAGCAGAATTTTTAATTTTAATAAATTCCAGCTTATCAAGTATTTTTTCATGGCTTGTGCCTTTGATGTTGTTTCTAAAAATTCATCACCATACCCAAGATCATCTAGGTTTTCTCCTAAGTTATCTTTTTAGGAGGTTTATAATTTTACATTTTACTTTTAGGTCTATGACCTGTTTTGAGTTAGAATTTGCGAGGGGTGTAAGATTTGTGTCTAGATTCATGTTTGTTTGTTAGTTTGTTTCTTTGCATGTGGATGTCCAGTTATTCCAGTGTCATTTATTGACAAGACTGTCTTTGACCCATTGTATTTTATTTGTTCTTATGTCAAATATCAGTTGATTATATTTATGTATGTCCATTTCTGAACTCTCTATTCTGTTCTATTAATCATTTATTATTTCACCAATATCACACTGTCTTGATTACATTAGCTTTGTAGTAAGTCTTGAAGTTAGGTGGCATCAGTCCTCTAACTTTGTTCTTCAGTATTGGGTAGGCTTTTGTGAATCATTTGTATCTCCATATAATCTTTAGAGTCCCTTTGCCAATATGAATAAAATAACTTTCTGGGATTTTGATTAGGATTTTGGTTTTGTTTATTTTCTCTATTGATTTCCTGTTGTCAATTTCAATACTTCTGCTCTAATTTTTACAATTTTTTTCTTTTTCATTGTTTTTCTTTTTAACTTTCTACTGCTTTGGATTTATTTTCTTTTTCAAGTTTTCTAAGGTGGAAGATTAGATAATTAATTTTAGATCTTTTTCATTTTGTAATATATGTATTCAATGCTATAAATTCCCCTCTAAGCACTGCTTTCACTGCGTCACACAAATTTTATGTTTGTTTTCAATTAGTTAAAAATATTTTTTAAATTTTCTTGAGATTTCTTCTTTGACTCATGTGCTATTTGAAATGTGCTATCTCTGAGTATTTTAGGGTTTTCCAAGCTATTTTTCTGTTTTCAATTTCTAGTTTAATTCTATTGCAGTCTGAAAGCATATGTTATGTTATTTCAATTCTTTTAAGTTTGTTAAAATTTTCTGTTTGTTTTATGGCCCAGGATGTGGTCTATCTTGGTGAATGGTCCATGTGAGTTTGTGTATTCTGCTGTTGTTGGATGAAGTAGTCTATAGATGTCCACTATATCTAGTCAATAGATGGTATTGTTAAGTTCAAATATGTTCATATTGATTTTTATGCCTGTTGTACCTGTCCATTTTTTTTTCTGATAAAATGGTATTGAATCTTCAACTATAATAGATTCATCTATGTCTCCTTGTGGCTCTATCAGTTTTTGTCTCAATATTTTGATGCTCCATTGTTAGTTGTATCATATGTCTCCTGGGCGAATTGACCCATTTATCATTATGTAATGTCACTCGTTATCCTTGATAACTTTCTTTGATCTGAAGTCTGCTCAGTCTGAAATGAATGCAGCTGTTCCTTTTTGCTTTTGATTAGTGTTATCATGGTATATCTTTCTCAATCTATTCACTTTTAATTTATATGTGTCTTTATATTTAAAGTAGATTTCTTGTAGATAATATGCAGCTCGGTCTTGTTTTCGACCCACTCTGTCAAACTTTATCTTTTAATTGATCATTTAAACCATTGACATTCAAAGTGATTACGCATATAGAATTAATATCTAACATATTTATTACTGTTTTTTATTTGTCATCCTTCTTCTTCATTCCTATTTTTGTCTTCCACTTTCCCCTCTGTCTTTTGTAGTTTTAATTGAGCATTTTATATGATTCAATTTTCTCTTCTTTCTTCAAATATCAGTTGTGCTCCCCCATCCCATTTTTTTGTGGTCACCCTAGAGTTTGCAATACATATCTACATGTAATTCAAATCTATTTTCAAATAACACTATAGCACTTTATGGGTAATATATGTACTTATCATAACAAATAATCTTAATTCCTCACATCTCTGGTATCATTGTTCTCATTCATTTCACTTATACATATGCATATATGTATGCATAATTGCATATATTCAAATACAGTCTTGAATTTTTATTTTGAACAAATATTATCTGTTAGATCAGTTAAGATTAAAAAAATAAGTTTTATTTTATCTCATTTATTCCTTCTCTGATGCTCTTCCTTTCTTTATGTAGATGAAATTTCTGACATATATATATCTATATATATCTATATATATCTATATAGCGCTTCTATGTAGAAACTTTTCATATTTCTTTCAAGGCAGGCCTACTGGAAACAAATTTCATCAATTTTTGTTTGTCTGAGAAAAACCTTTATTTCTCCTTCACTTTTGAAACTCATTTCTTTAATACTGAATAATATTTCATTGTCTGGGTGTACCAGTTTATTCATTCAGTCACCTGTGGAAGAATGTCTTGCTTGCCTCCAAGTTTTGGCAATTATGAATAAACTATAAACACATGTGTGTAGGACTTATGATGGAACAAAATTTTCAGTTTACCTGGGTAAATAACAAGGAGTGCGATTGCCAGGTTGTATGGTAAGAGTATGTTTAGTTTTGTAAGAAATCGCCAGACTGTCTCCAAAGTGGCTGCACCATTTTGCATTCCCATCAGCAATGAATGAGGGCTCCTGTTGCTTACCATACTCACCAGCATTTGGGGTTATCAGTGTTCTGGATTTTGGCTGTTCCAGTAGATACGTAGTGGATCTCATTGTTTTAATTTGCAATTTCCAGTGACATGTGAAGTTGAATATATTTTCATATGTTTACTTGCCATCTTTTTATCCTCTTTTGTAAGGTAACTGTTCAAGTCTTTTGCCCATTTTTAAAAATTGGGTTGTTCATTTTCTTATTATTGAGTTTTTAGATTTCTCTGTATATTTTAGATATCAGTCCTTTATTAGATGTGTCCTTTGCAAATATGTTTTTCCAGTCTCTGGTTTGTCTTCTCATTCTTTTGATGTGAGTGTTTTTCTTGCTATGCATATTATAACATTTTCCTAAAGTTATGTAATAAATAGAAAATTCTTTAATTTATTTTTGGAGGAAGAATTATTACAATCTAGGAAGTGGTATGGTAAAATTAGATTTTACCTATTTTCTGATTTTTATGTATACAAGCATTGATTGCAATAGAATAATTATAACATACATTATATTTAAAATTTAATGTTTTTTCAATCTTGAAAACTACTAAATATTTCAGGTTGAAAGATTTAGAAGTGCTAAATACTCAAGTTATAGGAGCTATTAAAATAGCAATAAAAAAGGAAATAATTTTTAAATTTAAAATTTATTTGAATTAATTTACAATGATGAAAATAAATTATCAATGAAAGTGAGAGAAAAAAAGCACTTGAGTAATAAGTAGAAGTATATTTGATAGCTTTCAAATCCCCTTTTCCAAAGATAATTATTTTCTCACTCACCAAAACTTATCAGATCTTCCAATGAATTACATTAGATAACCAGCAGTTTCAATCCTTATCTTGTTACCTTCAGAAGGCACCAAGTTACAGAAAGCTAACAAAAGGAAAGACACTAGATGAAAAAAGAAAGACTACATATCAGATTATCATAACTCATTGAAGCTTGATTATATGGATAAAACTGTAGAACAGAATATTAACCCAATTTATATATCTAAAACATTGTGAAATAGAAACGAAATATTTTAATTAAAGACTATACTCCAAATAACAATGAGGAATACAATGTAATCTCCATGCAAGCTCTGAAGTAATAAAATATCAGTTATTCCCATTAGTATTATCAACATTTCATGAAATACACCTATTGATATTCCTTGGAAAAGGTAAAAATCACCTGATCATACCTTGGCAATGAATAAGTGTAGTCAACCCCTAAGGAATTAAGATGGGAGGAGGTTATAAGAATAGATCTCTTGAGCCTAACTGGCAAACTAAATTCATTTACTGAGCTGTAATAAGCTTACAGGAATAAGCAAAGCAATCTGAAAAGCAGAATAAAGAATCTGGGGATATAAAAGTCAAGATGACATAGAAATTCTCTGAGCTATGAAGTAAATTTCCCACACATTCTGTCATTGACAGGTACAAGGTATTCCACTTGAAGCAGTGTACTAGCTTGATTACAATGGTGATGTCAAAGTCACTTTTCTGCAAGGAGGCTTATCACCAATGATGGGGCAAGCATTAAATCTGCTCATTAAAAAAATAACTACACTTAGTTTGCACAAAGATATACTACGTTAAGCTTACATGTTATGTAAACGTACAACACCACATATGTAAAGTTTACACCTTATGCATACATATACACTTGTTTACATATATGCAATATTGCTTCTCTGCTATCAGGAAAGTGAGTTTTCTGTTTTTTCATGAATCTATCCCATGCAAAGCATGTTCAGTGTTGGAATCCAGGACTGAGGTTATAGAAACAAATAACGCAGGAGTGTGATGGAGAGCTAGTGTAAGACTATCCAGTGGGTTATTCTATATCATCTAGAGAAAAAGAAGTAATCAAAAAGGTATGTTTTTGAAGAAATTTATGATATTGACCCTACTGGTGAAAAATCACTGTATTCTTAACAATGACTTAGTAATACTTAAAATAGTAATATTCTGAATTTGTTGATCAGGCAATGCTTGGAGAAGCAGTAACTGTGTAATCATAACAGAACAGTATCCCAAGTTGGAATCCCTTTAATTGTGAAAATTATACAAGCCCAGAGATTTTCTTTGAAATTTAATTTATTTTATACAGGTTTTAAAAGACTGGGTTTCTGTATGACCAAAGTGTAAAGTCAAAAGCAATTCATATTGTAAAATTCACATATTCTTTTTAAAAAAAATTGTTTCAGGTGTGCAGAACAACATAGTGATGAGACAGTTACATAATACAGACTGATAGCCCCAACAAGTCTACTACCCACCTGACACTGTGCATAGTTATTACAACATTATTGACTATATTTCTCATACTGCAAGACATATCCCTTGACTATTTTTTAAAAATTATAATTGACATTTAATATTATTTTATATTAGTCTCAGGTGTACAACACAGTGATTAGACATTTATTTAATTTATGAAGTGATCCCCCCAAAAAACCTATTACCCATCTGACACTATACATAGTTTTCACCGTACTATTGACTATATTCCTCAAACTGCACTTTACATTCCCATGACTCTCCAGTAACTGTCAATTCATACTTCATTCCTTAACCTTTCTCACCCAGCCCCCTCAATGGTCCTCCCATCCAGTAACTATCAGTTTGTTCTCTGTATCAATGGGTCTGTTTATTTTGTTTGTTTTGTTCTTTAGATTCCACATATAAGTGAGATCATATTGTATTTGTCTTTCTCAGCCTGACTTATTTCACTAAGCATGATACCACCTAGGTCCATCCATTTTGTCACAAATGGTAGTATTTCATTCTTTTGTATGGCAGAGTAATATTCCATTGTATATATGTAGCACATTGTCTTTATCCAATCATCTAATTGATGGGTATTTCAGTTGTTTCCATATATTGGCTTTTGTAAATAGCACTGCAGGTGAACAGAGAGGTGTATATATATTTTTCGAATTTGTTTTGGATTTCTTTGGATAAATACCCAGAAGTGGAATTGCTGGGTCCTAAGGTAGCTCTCTATTTTTAATTTTTTGAGGATCCTCCATACTGTTTCCATAGTGGCTGTTCAAATTTGCATTCCCACCAACAGTGCACAAGGGGTCCCTTTTCTCCACATCCTAGCCAACACTTGTTGTTTTTTGATTTATTGGTGATGGCCATTCTGACAGGTGCAACTTACATATTCTTACAAAATGAATATAAATTGATGTCTTATAAACTAGACCACTGTGTTGTATTTTCAATATATAGGAGTACTTTTACAAAGTGAATAGTCACACCTTGCTTTTTCTTATGTCTAAATGTTCATGAAAGTTTTTTTAAATTTAATTTAGTATGTAAAGTGTTTTGCTACATAATCTTCATTTTTTCTAAATTCTATTGATTTTTCTAATTGTAATACATCTGACAAACTCATGCAGCATTGTAGTGCCCACAGGACTTTAGTATCATGCATTGACTATGGAAAGAACTCAGGATGGCTCCTTAAATCATATCATAGGAACAGCTCCTGGAAAAACACCTGTTATTATAATTTTGTTCATAATAATAATGATTATGATCCTTAATTCCATCCACTGTAATATACTTCTTCTACCCTCTGAGTCAGAGGACCTGTTTCACTTTTCAGTATATCTCCCTCAAGTTTCTATTGGGTTGTCGGAAAAGTCATGACGTATTTTGTCTATGTTTTTCAAAGGTCATTTATTTATATAAACAACAAAGATCAATCAATGATATATTTCCATTTTGTTCGATAACCTTTTGCCATCTTTCCATGAGCTTCACAATTCCTTGTTCATAGAAGGACTTGTCTTTATTTGTGAAAAACTGAACAAGGTGCTGATTTTCAGCCTTATCAGAATTGAACGTTATACCACGCAAGGAGTTTTGAAGAGAGCGAGACAAGTGGAAGTCTGACGGCACAAGGTCAGGTGAGTATGGTGGGTGTGGAAACACATCCCATCTAACCTCCAATAATTTTTGACAGGTGATCAAGCTTGTGTGTGGTCTTGTGTTGTCACAATGGAACACAACTCCTTTACAATTAACAAGCTCTGAATGTTTCTGGATGATGAATTTGTTCAAACTGTCCAATTGCTGACAGTACACATTGGAATTGACTGTTTAGTTCCTTGGTAGGAGCTCGAAAAACACGACACCTTTTAAATCTGACCACTCTGAGAGCATAACCTTCCTCTGATGAATGTCTGCTTTCAATGTTGTTTGAGGTGAATCATCATATCGGGACCAAGACCGTTTGCACACCACATTGCTGTCAACAATCCATTTCTCATCACCAGTTATCAGTTGCTTCAAAAAAGGATCATTTTCCTCATGTTTAATAAGCATATTGCAGATGTTTTTATGCGCCATCAAATGAACTTCTTTGAGTTCATGAGGAACCCAAATATTGAGCTTGCTTACGAATCCCAGCTTCTTCAGGTGGTCATGAACGCTTGAATGATGGCTGTTCAGTGTTTCTGCAAACTTTTGTGTCATGTAATGTGGGTTTGAGTCGATCAATGCCTTTATTTTGTCATCATCCACCTCGGTGGGCCTCCCTGACCGAGGAGCATCGTTGAGATAAAAATCACCAGCATGGAATTTCGTGAGCCATTGTTGGCACTGATGTTCTTGTAGAGCATTGTCACCGTAAACTTGATGCAACTTTTCACAAGTTGACGTGCATTCTTCCCTTTATGGAAGTATAACAGTAAAATATGGCAAAAATGCACAGTTTGGTCTTCCATCTTCAACTTGTAAAATCTTCAAAATGCAACCAAATCACTCAATTTTTGTTTGGAATGAAGCTGGAACTGTCAGCAGTCAAATGACATAGCAATAACATAGATGTGAATGATTCTAGTACTTCCAAAAATGAACCAGTGCCATCTGTCGCAAACATGCATCATGACTTTTCTGACAACCCAATAGAACCATTAGTCTCAAGGGGTTTTTGAAAGGTTTAGCAATGTGAAATTTGGCTTTACATTTTACACTATAATCATCTGCTTGGTCCTGAGGTGCCTGTTTTGTATCACAGTTCAGGAGTCCTGTATTGTTCTATTTGTTTTTATGTCAATTAAAAGCCAAGCTAGTGAGCTAAGAATTGAGAACCCCGTGTTGTCTCCTTCAGTTCAATGGAGTGGCCACTATACCACTGTCACTGGTGAAGTCAATATTTTATGCCTATATTAATGCATATTTGAATATCCAAATAAGATGTTTTCTTAAATTTTCATGGCCCCATATAAGAGTCTCCCTTCAAGTTCTGTTTGAGATTCTCTCAGGCTAGATACTTATCTGTTATAATACAACTGGAACATGTGTTTTGCTTTACTGGGCAGATAATCTTGAATTATGACTGAGTTTGTTTGATCAGAGCTTGACCTCTCCAGGGAGTGAGTTTAATTTCAAATTTTTGTATCAGCTAATCTGCCCTTTTTGACTGTAAGTAGGGCGTTATTACTGATTCTATCCTTAGCTACCTACCTCAATCCCAAAATAATTTGGGCCTGGATTAAGGTTACCAGTCATCTGTGCCTTGCCAGATTTCTGCCATGATTCCTGACTCTCCTACCTAGGACTTAAAACTGTCCAGTTAATTTCTGAGTGTAAACTTTGAAGAAGCCCACCATTTGCTAACCAACACTGCACATCAGACTCTGAAACATTTGTCCTTGAATAGCTACATCTTGCAGCAAGTCTGCTATTATTAGTGGGTTTTCACAGTCCTAGCTTCTCTGGATCTTATCTGAATCTCACCTTTATTCCTCTCAAGGACTCTCAGGAGGTCTCTCTAGGGTCTGGTATCTCCCCTGAGGTTCTAGCTCCTCCACTTTACATAGTAGGCATTGCTTAAGTCTTACCTAAATTCAGTAACTCACTGCCTACACTGTCTTACTGATCAGGTTCTTCAATGTCCCATAAATATTTTATCCATTGTCTACAAATATCCAGCTAGCAAGAGTTGGAAAGCTCTTGCAAATTTCTTGATTCATAGCTGTAAAGGTATCAGCGTAAACACAGAGCTCTCCATCAGTCCAGAATATTTATGCCCTGTTGCTTTGTGTGTGTGGGAGTGAGGAGTATGCAGCACAGGTGTAGTAGCTGTAAGGAAGAGGAATGGGGGTTCTACATTTTCTCTTTCCCATTTCCTCACTTTCCTCATTATGGACCATCTCTAAATGGACACCCAGCCATTATGATGAGAACTCTGGAAAAGATGTGTCTAACACTGGAATAACTGATCACTAGTGGTGAGGACCAGAGCTAAATTTTCCATGCAGGGCTTATTGTACCTAAGAAGGATAGTAGCAAAGTTACTGAAGTAATGAGAGGAAGGCACAGATAGCAACTCCAGGTAGCTCCTAAATTTGAAGCATATGTATATCCTTTCTAGCTTTATGCTGTCACTCACCAAATCATTCTTTAGCTGGTGGGAAGAAAAGAATTACTGTGGGCTCATATGTCTCAAGATTATAACAAAACATAAAGAGTCAAGATCATTGAGTGTATCACCATGAGAGGATTTATAACATTATATGGTAACTCAAATATATTAAGATAGAACTTATGTGTAGCTATTAATTAAATCCAGAAAACTATTTCTTAAAGGATGAATTAGTTTTTGTTTCCCTAAATGTTAAATATAATAATGAGACAAAGACAGTAGATTGACCCCTGACATCAGTAGGGCAAAGGGCTAGAGATTTGGTTGGGTCCTACACACAGCGGGTCCTAATAGATTTTTAACCTCATTTATCTTTCCAGTCGTCATAACAGTAGAATTTGGATTTGGGCACAGATGGGTGGTTATAGCTGGGAGCTCTTCGTTAATTTGGTGAGTTTGATCAACTGGTGGGCCCTAATGCCAGTGGATAATCTGGACATATTTGAGAAACATTCTAGGGGGAAGTTGCCTTCAGTTACCTTCTATTAATTAATGGCAGGTTTTTAATGTGCTTATTTCCAATAATAATAGTTTTTGAGAACAGAAAGTGTTCAGTCATTGTACTAATTAAAGTAGAATACTATATTAATGAAAGCCACTAAACAAATATTAAGTTGTATTCTGTTATCTTTAGAAATCTTTAGGGAAAAAAAAAAGCCCTAAACAAATCCTAAATAAGACTAATCATCATCTTTATCTCAATAGCCAACCATAAAAGATTCTTTTTGATAATCTAGAAAGCCATTCAAATATTGGCTATTTTAGTAGTTGTTACAAACTCCCATCTGGTGAAACAGCAGTCCCAAATAGACAGATGTTTTGAATTTTCCATCAGGGAATAATGGCCTTAATATATACCTCATGGCTGCTGGGCACACAGCAAGTACCTCCTGGGCTGGAATCTCTTATGTCCATCTGCTGGGCTGGCCGGTTGCCTGCTGAAGAGTTGGTCAAATCTTTGCCATGTGGCATGGGTTTCAATTTTGAGAGCATTTCCACGGATAGCCTGAATTTGAATAAAAGTGAACGTCATCCAAATATTGGACCATATTTTTGTCCACTGATATAGTATGATTTTTTTCATCCTCTATTCTAACTTAGATTCTATGACTATGTTGTTCTTTATGGATGCTTTTCTTCACATTAAAAAAAATCAAACAAATTTTTAAATTTAGTGTATCTGACTATACTGTTAGTAAACAAATTAAGAATAGATAACCTATTTGGAGAGTATTGCTTTCAATTAGGAAGACATTCGCAGAAACTATATCTATGAAATTGACCAGCCTACAGACAAGCAGCATATAGAGTCATAACTTCTGGTTCCAAATGCCATTAATTGAACATTACTAAAAATCATGGATATGTTAAATTAACAGGAAACAACACATCTGAGTTGCCAAGGAAGACTTTATTGCAAAGCTCATGAATTTGGCTCTTATAAGTTTTGAAAATACCATAAAAGTTTCATTATGAATCTAATTATTGAAGACACAGTTTGAAGAGGCCTGATTTCTGGTTTTCATTCAAAAATAGATTACCACCAACAAATTAGAAACCCAGAATGGAGGTAAGGCAGAAAACTGGCTATTTGTTCTTTTGTGTTTAGCCCAGAGACTGTGGTGAGGATGTCAGCAGAGACTGGAGGCAAGTGGACCAGCCAAATGTTTGTCTTTCTAGACCTAGCCAATATCACTGGTGTTGGCTGGTGGTCTAAACAGCTGTATTATACTTCTGATGATCTAATGGACATATTTGATAGCCTTTGTTCTTGGAATTGTATGGGGATTATTAAAATTTTGAAAATAATGAAAAAACATAAATGGGGAAGAAAGAACATTTGGGCCTCAATGGCAGTATAAATTGTAGTTGTGATATTTTTAAGCTGAGCTCTGATATAATACAATCTTAGTTATTCCGAATTCTTAGTGGATAAAATATTCTTTCTTTTCAATTTCATTTTCTGGTGAGTTGATGGCTTTCTAGTAAGAAACTCTCATGTTTAATATTCTTAGTCTACTTTTAACCTTAATAAGAGTAATAAGGTGAAGATAATAAAAGCATTGTATAATTTTAGAAGAGATTATAGTGCCTTCAGGCTCTCAATTTAAACATCAATTCTCATTATAATGTCCTGTAGATGGCAAGGTATATGTGATTCATTTTAGTCTGAACTAAGCTTTATGTGGTGCACCTTATTGCTAGATTTTAAATGTATTTTATACCAATTTTAAATGTATTTTATACCAATCTTTCTTTTTCTTTGAAAACTTTTCAGATAAGGTTTGAAGTTTTATTTAGCTGGATTCTGATTGAGGTGTCACTTAAATTTTCTTAAAAATGTTTTTAAAAGTCTTAAATTAAAAAAAATAAGTTTATAACATTTCAAAAAATGTTTAAAATACCAGAATTCTGCTTGAATGATCTTAAATAAGTGTTAGTGCCCAAAATAGAAAATTATCAAATTGACGGGCTTTGAGAGGCCATATCAGATTCAGTCTAATAAAAAAAGTTAATATAATTGAGATTGAATTGTTATAAATACACTTTTTCTAGAGTTCTATTTTAAGGCAAGATCATTATGCGTTTTAATAACGACAGTATATTACATGTTTAACAAGATATTTGAAAATTCCTTGTGACATTTGATAAGAAAATTGTGAGTTGGTAAAATAGAATATTACATAAATTTAAAAAATTTGCCTGCAAGTAACTTAGACACTTTTCTATATAGAAAACTAATTTAATGCTTAAATAAAAGTACATTCTGTAATATATATATAGAAAGAATATTTTAGTGCTAGATAGGCAATTAGACCTTCTTAAAATTTAATGGAAAATGTTTCCAAGAGAAAAAGCAACAGTGTGGCTCTTAAAGGTGAACAAATTATATAAGTTAATGGAACAAATTGCATAGGAAAAATTTTTGGATTTGAATTGATTTATATTTTAGCTTCCTTTCTATTATTTGAAGTGTATCAACCTCAGAATAATGAATTTCTTTTTTAAGCAATAAATTCCCAATCCTCACATAATTTCAATTCCTATTATGAGTACATCTCTCCTACAAATTATGAATTATGCCACAGGCCATTGTTTGGTCCTTAGTAGACATGTAAAATCTATTTTTATTGTTCTTCCTAAAAATACTGGAGTTAAAGCTCCAGATTACTGCATGACCGCCCCCCCCCACATTTTCTTCACTCAGCTAAAAATTCCAGTACTAGTCACTATTATTTTTCATGAATGTGGTTTTTATCTTTTCACTGATTTTCCTATACTGTAATTTCCTTCTCTACATCTCTCTTTGGTACAAAGTTCAGAACTGGATGCAGGTTTTTATTGCTGAAAAACGGTCATTTTATTATTTACTCTGACTCTCAGATATTATTTTGCTGTGTATGTAGTCAGTAAGCTTGAAATTTGTGTACATAGTTTTCTTCAGACAAATGATGGGGAGCGGAGAAGGAGAGGGTCATAGTGTAAATTTCAGCTGTTAGTAGAAAGCCATCGGGGACAAATACATGATAAATGAATGGATGGTACTTTGTTAAGTTAGAATTCATTTTTAAAACTAACAATTTCCATGATACTTTTTGAATAAAATAATAAAGAAAAAACAAAGCTCAGGAGAAAGGTTCAAGCTGTTTTAGGGAACATTAAGTACTTGTTTGTTGTGGAGGGGAGTGTGTGGATAAATCTTTTTCAATCGTTTCCTCAGTAGCTAATGTTTAAGAAAGAATAACTCTCTTTGCTTAAGACACATGCCAGCAATACATTTATGATGAAATAAAATCTTTTTTGTTTAAATCCTTGATTTAGTTTAATTTAGTTTGAGATTGACAGATGAATAAGCATTCTTTATAGTCCTGTAACATTCATTATATAAATGTTAATATACATGTACAATACACACATACATATATTTTAATCTTAGAGATACTTTGCATCTTTACTCATTTCTGTTTTTTATGTGCATTCCAGAAATCTCAGAGACAACGTTTCAGCCCACCTCTAGAAAAAATATATATATTTAAAATATATATAAATTTATATATATAAAAATATATATAAATTTAAAGTATGTTAATCTTATCTTTCCTATTTAATTTTACAAACCACTCCTTCCTCTATTTTATTCAACATTCTCATTTATTAACTTATAGCAAATATAATTTATAAATATATCAAATGAAATAGGAAATCAATCAACAAAGATGTAGCCATAACATAAACAATCTATAAATGCATATTTTTGCTAGAATGGAACAGGATTTTACAATAGTAAAGACAATATTAATCTGGGGGTCAGGAGTACTGAAATCTTATAATTATTCTGTTATCTATATGTCTCATAATGTATTTAGGGCTTTGTCTTCATTTATAAAATTTGGCAGATAGTCAGGGAACCTCCAAGTTATCCTTTATCCTTATAAATTCTCTGAAATTAATTGGTACATTAATTAATTTCTTACATTACATTAAAACTAAAATGTTCACTCTGTGGAAAACAATGTTAAGGGACTATACGAACAAATCACAAACTGGACAAAAATATTCACAAATAATACATCTGATAAAGGACTTATATCCAGAGCATATAAAGAGCTTTCAAATTTAATAATAAAAAAAGCAAACAACTCAAGAAAATAATTGAGCAAAAGATGTAAGTAGATCCCTCTACAAAAAAGATATACACTGATGGTAGGAATGTAAAATGGCAAAACTATTTTGGAAATAATTCTAGCAGTTTCTAAATAAGTTAAACATATACTAACCATAGAATCCAGCCATTTTCTCTCCTAGGTATTTAACCAAGAAAATTAAAGCATACATCCATACAAATACTTGTACACAGGTTTCAAAGCAGCTTTATTTCTAATAGCCAAAAACTAGAGACAACCCAAAAATCCATCAACAGGTGAATGGATATACAAATTGTAATATAGAAATACAACACAATACTATGCAGCAAATAATAACAATAATATATTAATACATGCAACAATATGTATGAGTCTAAAAATAGTTATAGTAAGTAAAAATAACCAGAGACCCTCCCAATTATTAAATTCTGAAGGATTGGGTTTATATAAAATTCTAGAAAATGCAAAGCTATCTCTAGTAACAGAAGAGAATGCAGACCAATGGTTACCTAAAGATGGGGTAGAGACTAGTTGAGCTGGGAAGACAATAGGATTACAAGGCATGAGGAAACTTTTGGGAATAAGGGACATGCTAAGTATTGTCATTGTGGTGACAATTTAATGGATGTTTATATATTTCAAACTTAACAACATGTACACTTTAAATAAGAGGGTGTTTGAGGGCCGGCCGAGTGGCTCAGTTGGTTAAGAGCTTACTCAAGAGTGTGAGCTCTGAGCAACAGGGTCACCGGTTTGATTCACAGCCTGAGCTGAGCTGCCGCTGAGCTGCCAACAGGTGGCAGGATGGCTCAGCTAGAAAAAAAAAAAAAGGTAAATAAGAGGGTGATCAAAAACTACAGTGATTGCTGCTGTCAAGTGCCATCCAAGGCAGCCATCTTCAATATAGGAAGCAGCATATTGCACCTTAGTAATAGTGTGTGACAAATTTCAACTTGTTCAGTGCAGTCAGTTGGGTGTGAGCTACAGTTGAGAGAAGGTGTGTTTCAAAGTGTGTCATAAATCATTCTACAGCATGACAATGCTCCGCGTCACACATCGCTTCTGGTATAGGGAAATTTCTGTCAAATAAAAACATTACAGTGTGTACTGATCCACCTTATTCACCGGATCTGGCACCGTGTGACTTCTGGCTCTTCCCCAAAGTCAAAATGATTCAGAATATTGAGGCAGCCACAACAACGCAACTAAAGACACTCATGAAAGACGACTTCCAGAACTGCTTCAGAAAGTGGCAATAATGATGGGATAAGTGTGTTTGAAGCAAGGGGGAGTATTTTGAGTGGGATTAATGGCAGTGTGTCTTTTAGTGTAATACATTTTTTAAAAATTTAAACATTCACCATATGTTTTGATCACACCTCATATATGCAGTTTAATATATATCAAACATACTTCAATAAAGCAGTTAAAGAACAACAAATCAGAAAATCTAATATTCATTATTAAATATTAAAATTCTTTCTAAAAGGACTGCAGGTTGGTGCAGCCATTATGGAAATCAGTATGGAGGTATCTCAAAAAACTGGAAATGGAACTACCGTATGACCCAGCAATTCCATTCTTGGGTATCTATCCA
>NW_017731568.1:2552246-2596336 GCF_001890085.2 Hipposideros armiger
CTGAAGCTGATGTTGTATAATATTGTATGTCAACTATAAGTGAATATATATATATATATATATATATATATATTCATGGGATATGAAGTATAGTGTGGGAGTGGAGTCAAGGGAATTGCAATAGATATGTATGATATTGGGGGGAAGTGGGTCGGCGGATTGGGGGAAGGGAGTTGTCACTTTGAGGGGTAAAGAGTATAACTATTGCACTGTGTTGTACAGCTGAAACTAATTTTTAAAAATGTGTATTTCACAATAAAAATAAATTAAAAAATTCTAACACATGCATTAGACAGGAAAATAATATTTCAGACAGCACTGCAATATATTGATCATATAATAATGGTTACATTGTAAATTAAGGATGAGAAAATTATCTGATTGTAAATTGTCTATTCTTAAAAAATAAATTAGGGCCGGCCGAGTGGTGCGTTGGTTAGGAGTTGGCTTGGGACGCTAGCTCTGAGCAGCAGGGCCCTGGTTCGGATCCCACATGAGGGCCAGTGATGCTGTGCCCTCTTACAGCTAAGATGGTGAACAACAGCTCGACCTTGAGCTGGGCTGCCCTGAGTTGCAGGCAATGGTGTAGGCTGCAGTGGGGCTGGCCGGCAGCAGGTATGAGCTTTTGCTAGCTGCCAGGAGCCACCATTAGTGGACATCCAATGGCCAGCAAGCGACTGCCTCACCCAGGAAGAGCGTAATGATAATACCAACATGGACCAGTGAAGCGACGTCTTCCACAACTAGACTGAAGAACAAAAGGACAGCAACTTGTTTTTCCCCCTTCCCTGATTCCCCAACGCTGTTCTCCTCACTCAATTCTCCAATAAAATCTTTAAAAAAAAATTAATTAATTAAAAGCTTATCCCATTTCATTCAAAAACAGTTTTCAAATAGATTTAAAGGTTAAATATAAATAAGTTGAGAAACATTCTGAGAAAAATTAAGATTAATATTTATCTCTCTTGAAAAAATAGATGAATATTTATATAAACTCAGTGGTACAAAAACATTTATATAAGACACCAAAGGCAGAAATTATAAAGTAAGTGATCCATAGCTGTGGATATGTAAAAAATGAAAATTCATAAAATGTACTATGAGCAGAAACATAAGCATTATTAAAAGGCTGAAAATAAATGAAGAAAATTATTTGCAACTGCATATCAGGCATCAACATCCTCAGAACGTAAAGAGATCTAACATTTGAACAAGCAATTAAAAAAACAAATCTCTTTAGGAAGTGGGCAAAGAATAGTTATAGGCAATTTAGAGAAGATTAGAAGAAAGTAGAGATGACTAACCCATGTGCAGACAGGTTCTAAAATGTTGACAATCCCTATATCCTAGGATTCCAGTAGAGTATTTGTTTTAGATCTGATAATTGAATCCTGATACCTAGTGTAGGGATCCTTGGGCCAGAGGTGGATGAGGGAGACACCCAGAGTCCTAGCCAGTTCCAACAGGGGTGGACTCTTGGTTTCTTTTCTGGGTTTGGAAAAGTTTCTATGCCAGTTGTCAGATTAAATGTGAGTAGTTTTCCTTTTAGATGCAGACATATCTTTGCCGTCTTAGGGAGATTTCTGATACCTGCCTCCATCAGTGATATCTGTATTAGTCCAATTAAGTCATTTCCTTGAATTGGACATTTACATCCTTCAACATTTTAAGTAGCAGAATATGATATGCTTTTCAGTGACCAAAGTAAACTATGTACCTCAGTGGGGTTTTTTTTCCCCTCCTGAAATATATTTGCTATAGACTGAACATACAGTTTCGTCTTTCTTTAAAAAAATATCCATTGTGGACTGGTGTTCATTATTCATTACTTGTCATCTCCCTAGAAAAATGTTCTCTCTTTGCTTTTGAAAGCTGAAATTGCATAGATCCTCCTGTTGTTTGTAGATTAGCTGTAATTTATTCAGTGCCCAAAGGGTAACATAAGAGGATTAGCCAGAGTAGAGCAAGAACAGGGACAGTCCTTCAGGCTCTGTTATGTTACAGCCATTCAGATTAAACCAAAATTAGGCCAAAGTGTCACCTCTTTTTGAGATTAACAATATAACAAGTTTCCAACTTACTCTTCCTATCTTATTTAATATGATTTCCTAAAACTCAAATCACTCTAAAACATAACTGCCAGCTTAAATGAAAGCTATTTTCTCTCAACATTTTCCTAAAGTTTTTATTTAAACATATTTCTTGACACGGTCACTATTCTAGTAAAATGTTGAACAGAATTGCGCATTATATGCCTAACAACAGTAATGTCAATTTATTACTTATTAAAAACACACCATTATTCAAAAACTGTACTTAGAGAGAGTTGCTGTTTCCTACATACCCACTGGCTATGCTCCCTAGTCTAGAACAGGCATTCTATAAAAATGTGTTCAATGATTAAATGATTTAAATGAGTGGTAGGCTGATTTCTCAGACTATACCATGAAAAATACTGTATTTCAGATTGTTTTCAAAATTTAACTTATGTGCCAATTTGATCAGAGTTGTTCATTCATTCATTACTTCTACTCAATTGGCACAATTACATATGTTGTACCGATTGAAGGCAGGTGAAATTACCAAACACCTTTGAGTAAATGAAAGAAATTTCAAAGCCACCTGAAGTTGGTTTCTAACTTATGTATGGCATACGTCAGTCATTAACATGTCACACATCAATTTATAAAACTGTGCAAATTGAATGGAAGCTGCTTAACCTCCAGAGACTTATATTTCAATAGAAGAAAAAAAAACCCTCATGTTATTAAAATAAAATACCAGAACAAAATTTATAGAATGAATGAAAGAAACAGGAAGGGAATACTCTTAAGAAATGCTGCATCATCAATGCCCTTTATACCACAGAAGATATTGTCCTGTGGAAAACACAACATCAGTTTATCTAGATTTAAAAGTAACATGATTTTCATTTGCATCCATGAAAGATTAGGAAATGTGATCCAATCCTCTTGATAATGGTAACTAGAAATAGACGATAAGGTGATGACATTTGGGTGCTCACAAGCCAACAAATTCCAAAAGAAAACATTTCCAGAGTTTTGAATCTGCCTTTTGGGATAGCTTTTCCCTTGGAGGACTCTGCCAGATGACTGAATATGTGACTAAGAGACAGGGAAGTGGAGCCAAAGAAAATGAAAAGAGGATACTGAAAAGATATCCGCACTCTCATGTTTACTGCAGCATTATTCACATTAGCCAAGATGTGAAAACAACTTGTTATTCCATGGATAAAAGGATAAAGAAGATGTAAATATATATGTATTACATACACAATGGAATATTATTCAGTCACGAGAAATAAGGAAATAATGCCATTTGTGATAACATTGATGGAATTTGATCACATTATGCTAACTAAAATAAGTCAGACAGAGAAAGACGCTGTATGACACCACTTTATATGTGGAATCTAAAAAAGCCAGATTCATAGAAATAGAGAGTAAAATGGTGGTTACCAGGAACTTGGAGGTGAGGGAATTGGGGAGCTTTTGGGCAAAGCTTACAAACTTGCAGTTAGAAATTGAAAAGAAAATGTTCAGATAAGGCAAATCTATAGAAGTGGAAAGTGAATTAATGGTTGACTAGGGTGGTGATGGTGGGGGGTGGTTAATGGGGAATAATAGTAAATGGGCAGGAAGGATCTTATTGGAGTGATGTGTTCTAAAACTGATTTGTGATAATTGCATGACTTGGGAAATTTATTAAAAAACATTGAACTATAAAATTAAAAAAAGAAAGTAATTGCCCATAATCAAATGAGTTTGGGAAAAATGGGTTAATAAAAGTAAAGCAAGTTGTATTCTCAAAGATTTTTTTTCCTCAAGACCACTCATGCATTAATGTGTATTATAAATCTCTAAAGTATACATTTTTTATTGTGTGTGTGTGTGTGTGTGTGAAGCTGGGGCAGGGAATATGGGAAGGGTTTTAAGGACATATCTTGGGGGCAAGGTTATAGAACAGTCTTTTAATACCAATCATTCATTAACAAATATTTTTTGTCTTCAATAGCCAGTCACTGTTCTAAGATACAACAGTGAAAGAAGAGTCAAATATTCTTGCACTCAGTGAGTTTACATTCTCATGTGGGAACTCAGACATAGCCAAGATAAATAAGCAACATATAAATTATGTTAGATATTGATAAGTGATAATGACAAAAATAAAATAGAGAAAGGAGGCCATAAATGTTGGGATGAGATGAGATTTTCCATAGGATTACATGAGAAGGCATAACTGAAGAAGTGTCTTTAGAGCAAAGTTTTAAAGGAAGTAAGAGTGAGCAAGCTTCTTTCATATTTGTGGAAAAACACTCCAGGTAGGGAAAACAGGACACTCCCTGAGATAGGGGAATGACTGACATGTTTAGGAACTAAGCAGTCCAGTATGAACAGAGTGAGCAAAGGGAAAGTTAGCAGAAGAGGAAACGAAATATGTTCAAGTGGGCCATTGTCAAGATGCTGGTTTTGGCTCTGAGATGGAGAGCCATTGGAGTGTTTTGGGAGAGAAATGGTATGAACTGATGTACATTCTAACAAGATCACATTTGCTGTTGTGTGGAGAATAAAGTATACAAGGGTAAGTCTGAAAGCAGGGAGATAAGATTGGGATGAGAGATGATGGGATGAGAGGTAGCTAAGACATGGTTAGATTCTTTGGTATATGTTGAAGGTAGAGCCTAAACAGACTGTCTTGTCAAATAGGATGTGGACTCTAAATGTATACTGGCTTTGTAAGAAAGCTATTGGTGTGATCTCTTTTTAGATCTCAATACTATTTTAAGCCCTTCTGATATGTAATACAAAGTAGTTGGCTCAAAATGGAAGGACATACCACATTAGTTCTGTAATCATGTGTCATGATAAAGAGAAATTGCTCTCTAGATTATTCCATCATTTACTGGAAAAATATTATTAGCTGCCAAGTGATGTATTGTGTAAAAATTTCCTGTGTGCATAGAAATTGCTTTCTCCTGCTCAGATTCTGTTTCCTTGACATCTATAATGACTACTTCTGTGTGTACTAAAACTTTGTACATACCCAGATGGGTAGTAGGCTTGTTGGGATTATCCCTTTGTGAGACATGTAAAGTCTAACCATTATGTTGTTTTGTGCATCTAAAACTAATAAAAAAAAAGAACTTTGAACATACCTCTATTTTCAATTATATCATTGTATTGTAGCTATTTCTTGGCATGTATTTCTCCTCCATCTGACTGTAACTATTTCATTCATTTTCAATATTTCTTTACCCTGACCCACCGCCTTGCACTAGGTATTGTTCAGTAAATTTTTGACTGACTGAACAAGTTCTTGATACATTTAACATCATGTAATTCATTGCATTTACTATTTTAAAACTTAGAATAGAGCTCAGAGAAAATCGAGTGTGATGATTTTTCAATGCCCTAATGCTATTGCTGTCAATTTTTAGTTTGTATCAGGTTACTTTGGAAAGCATGCTTGAAGACATAGCTCTGGACCCCATCCACAGAATTTAGGATTCATTTGATTAGTGGGTATGGAGTTGCTCTTAAGAACATGCACTTCTAATATATTTCCAGGTGATAGTGATGTGGCTGTTCCATAAGCCATACTTTGAGCACCACTGAACTATTGTAAATGCTTCCAAAGGATCGTTTGTGGGAAAAGCATCAAAACAGTGAGTGAGCAGGACTATGCCAAAGAAAGTATCATCACTTTCAATTTCCTGATTTATAGGCACCACTAATAGGTTTTCTGTGTTAAATGGTGTTGATAATGGGTTAAAATAGAACCAGCCATACAGGTTTTTTTGTTTTGTTTTGTTTTAAAAACAGAGTTTATAATACTGGTTTATTACTTGCGTAGATCAAAACAAGAAAGAGATCAAGATTCAGGGCAGCTCCAAAAATTGCTCTCTCCTTCTCTCAACCTACTGGTCACTTTTTCACAAACCATTCTGTCTTTTACTTGATTCTTGCTTGATTCATTCACCCTCTACCAATTAGCCACTTATTTTTGTATTCTCCAGTCCAAATACAAGAGCAATATTGTCTAATTAGCTCAGCTCACTGTCATCAATTGACTGGAGAAAACATTTCCATAGGCAACATTGCGGTGGGTAAGTAGAGCCCTGCTGACTCATTTAGGTTGCATACATAAAAGTCAACCGAGCACCCGTTCCCTGAGCTCAGGTCCAGGGGCAGGGCCACACCTGCTAGAAGATGATGTTGGGCATTTTGGACCCTGGGACAAACATGTTCAACAGAATCTTCCTAAAATTCAGATTTTAGGGAGAAAGAATAGTAAGCAGGAAGCTTCTTGTCTAATTAATGAAAGATACAGATCTGAGATGTCACAGTTCTTGAAAAAGGGATAAGAAAACAAAAGGTATTCAATTTTACAGTATTTCCTAGTCTTGACAGGAATAAGTTTCTCGGACTCTCTTTACAAAGTAAATAATGGCGTGCCGAGGCAGCACATGGATCTGCCTTTATTGCCTTTTACTTTTGAACTTACTTGAAAGTCACAGAAGGAAGCACTAGTCATATGAAGAAAAAAGAAACTTATGAGGAGCCAGATGCTGCTGGAGGATGTATTTGCCCAGTGGGTTCCCAGAATGTGGACCCCAAGCAAATTTGGCTCTAAAATATTAGTTTCTGTTTCTTTTCCAGTTTAAATCATTCCTATGATTCCTGCTGAGAAAAAACTTACTATGATGAGTTGATCTCTTTCTAAAAAAACAAAACACACACACACACACACACACACACACACAAGATTTAGGCACAGAAAATAAGTTTATGCTGTCTTGATAGGTGGTCTATTGCAGATTCCATTGTAGATCAGGATTCTGGGAAAGAGAACCGACTATGCTCATTATGAATTTTTTTTTTTCCATAGAAGCCAGCTGTGAGAGGACAGGTAGCAGCCTGCTAAGGGATCTCTAGCATATCTTTCTGTGTTTGTTAGAAAGATAGCCATTGGTTATCTAAAACAGTCTATGTCCTGTGCTCTTAGGAAAAAGTCTGTGATCAGACATGAACCTGATGTCATCGACTTGAATAGAACAGGACTTTGATTTTCTTTCTCCTGTCTGAATAGCTTTGATTTAATGTTGAGAATAAAAGACAAATTGAATGAATCTTGCTCCTTCTCTCTCTTGGAATCAATTACCTCTGCTCAAATAACTTCAAGAAGCTTTAGGGCATCCAGTAAATTCATTTACATACTCTCAAGAAATGACTAGCATCCTGCTGGAGTAATAGAGCACAAAGGACTGATTTACCTCACTGTTTCTTTTCTTGAGGCTACCTGACCAATCATAAGAGTTCATTTATGTTGAACTGGGTACACTGGTCTCTTGCAATATGTGGAAAGAGAACTTGCTGAGTTAATGAACTGTGACTGAGCAGCAAAGAAAATGAGGGTAGCATAATGAATGAAGCTAAGGATCTTTGTTCCTCTCTCTAAGTCACCTCTTTACCCTGAGACTGCTCAGACGCATCTAGGCCAAGACCCAGAGAGAGCACACTGCTTCTGTTTAATTAGTATAGGTCAAGCTCATAGCATTTTCTTTTGAACCCATGGCTCCTCATGAAAAGATGAGCTGACCACAGTGTAGCCCTGTGGATATGAAAAAGAGCATAATTATTTCAGATATTCCAAACATGTGCAACTTCTGCTTTGATTTTACACTTGCTTTGTCCTTTTTTCCACTTAATTTTCTAGTACACTGCACAGCTATGCTAATTTGGCACGGATGCTAAATATAAGGTCAGAGCATCTCACTTTGGTCTTTACTTGATTGCTTATCACCTTTTCTGAATGCCATTTCTATTTACTCTATGCATCTGATCTCATGTTAGCACTGCATCCCCTTGGCAGATTGGTGTTCTTGTTTTTCTCTCTTTCCAAGCAGCTGTTCAATAATTTCACATGACATAATGTAAATGTATTTTCTATTCATGAGGGAAGAAAGTGAGTCCCCATAATCTCAGACCATCTTCCATCACAGATTTCTTATATCCAATGATCAGAATAGAATCTGTAGTTTTTGCATTTATAATCTCTGATGTATAAAAGCAGTTTGAGGAGAATTATACAAATATTTATATTTTCCTCTTTTTTCATTATATGGCATTTTCACAATGCATTTTTCAAGTCATTTCAATATTTATTATAAACCAATGGACCCATTCCCTGGCTTCTCATTCATTGACACCTGCAAATAATCAGTGAAGATAATTAGGCACATGAATAGACATAGTGCTACATAAATTAGTTTGGAAGCGTTCTTCTATGTGGTAGATTTGGAAAAATTATGTTTGTATGTGTAACTTTTATGTGAGAAAAAAAAACCCTCTAGGCTCTTAATATAATTATTGGTTTGTGCAGTTGATTAAAAAAAATAGAGTAAAAGTCAAATACTAAGATGCTTTGGCTTCAGTTTTTGGCACACAAGGAAATCTCCATGGTCCCCGAATGGAGAACAACATTAACCAGCATGCTCTGAATCTGTCTATACAATTTCTAACACTATTTTGACTTGAGGTTTTAAATACCATATGGCAGATTCATAAACACTCTGAGTGAGCAGGTTTCTCTGAGAAATAATATAAGATTACCACCTACCTGAGACTTAGGGAAATCAGAAAAGACATACATTTCCTGGATGCCTGGCTTCTGTTAGTGATTTTTGGAAACTCTGCCAGGAGCTATTTAAGAATTCTCACGTTGGGAGAGAGATCCAAAATGGCGGAGCAGATAAACACTGTACCTGCTTCCCTCTGTGAACGCATTAAAATTACAACTAAATTATACAACAATCAACCTGAAGAACCATCTGAAAGCTGGCTGAACAGGAGTTTTATAACTAAGGAGATACTGAAGAAGCTACATTGAGGCTTGTAGGAGGGACAGAAAGGCAGAGCTGTGAAACATGCTGACCCCAAACTACTGTGTGGTGGTTAAGAACCAGGAGGGATATCTTGGCAGTGGAGGTTCCCACCAGAGGAGTGAGGGACCCCAGTCCCACACCAGGCTTCCCAACCCAGAGTACTGGTGCCAAGAAGAGGAGCCCACACAACACCGGGCTGTGAAAAGCTCTGTGGGTTTTGACCATCCGGGTGGGAAGGAAGGCTGCAGGAAACCTGGACATCTTCTTAGAGGGCCTGCACACAGACTTACTCGCTCACAGACACTCATCCTGGGCTCTGGTGGAGGGACAGTGACTTGAGGGGTGTCAGAGGCATATGGGGGGCAGGCTTATGTGTGTGGCTATGGGGTGAGGGCTGGAGGACAGTCACTATTTTCCCCATGGTGGGGTCCTCCTCCCAAGCTGCCAGCAGACTGGTGCCATCTTTCCTGTGTTGAGCCTCCCTTGCCATGTCCATGGCCAAATCCGAATCTGGCTTGGTCTGGTGAGCTCCTCTTGGACCCTGCCCCATCCAACTCCCCCAGTGCTGGAGGCACTTTCCTGAGGAGTAGCCTGCCCTGCCCACATTGCACTCTTTCTTGGAAAACTATGAAAGTCCATGGGCTCCAGCTGGGTGGCAACTGATCTTGGTGTGCTCTGGGACTTTTGCTGACTAGCTCCAGGCTCAGCACTGGCACCAAACCAGACTTGACATTAATCTGGTAACCAAAACTTTTCCCACTCTAGTGACCCCCTGAGACCCTGCCTCACTGAACTTGCTTAATTGCACAAGGCTTTATTAGTGGCTGAACCTTAAGGGATACAGCAGGTGACAGCAGGCCTCCAGATGTCCTGGCTATTTGTGGAGCTTCCCCAGGCCCAGTACTGGTGGCAGCCATACTTGGTTTGCATCATGGCCTCTCCCATGAGCCTCCAACTTTAGCATAGTCATTAAACAACTGCAGAGGGCTTTGTAGATCCAACCAGGTTGTCCCCAGCCAGTCACAGGCAGTGGCTGATGTGGGCCTTCAGCAGAGACCCTCCCAAGAGGCCCCAGAAAAAGCATACTTGGAGGTTGGCTTCAGACCACAGCACAGCACTAACCCAATTAGCCCCACACATGGCACACATAAAAGGCAGTCTCAACAGGCACCAGAGTCCATTGGGGTAAATCCCACTGACTGGGGTAAGCTGCCTGCACAGCAGCTCGTAAGCTGTGGACGTAGCCAAACCCTGGACGTAGCCTAACCCCACAGCCAATCAGCTGGGGGGGGGTCAGTCCCACCTACTGATGTGCCAATAGCAATCAAGGCTCCACTATAATAGGAGGGCACACACAACCCACACAATGGACACTCCTGGATCTCCTGGAGCATGTGGCCAGTGAAACTGTGCCAGGGCCCCACAGGAAACCTATTATACAAGGCCACCTGGCCAACATTGGGAGACCCAGCAGATCTACCTAATACATAGAAACAAACACAGAGAGGCAGCCAAAATGAGGAAACAAAGAAATACATTACAAATAAAAGAACAGGAGAAACCGCCAGAAAAAGAACTAAATAAATGGAGGCAAGCAATTTATGAGACACAGAGTTCAAAACACTTGTTATAAAAATGCTCAAGGAATTTAGTGAGAACTTCAACAAAGAGAAAGTAAGCATAAAAAAGGACATTGAAACCACAAAATACAACCAGTCAGAAGTGAAGAATACAAAACTAAAATGAAGATGTACTAGAAGTAATCAACAGCAGGCTGGATGAAGCAGAGGATCAAATCAGTGATTTGGAAGACAAGGTAGCAGAATATACCCAAACAGAACAGCAAAAAGAAAAAAAGAATCTAAAAACATGAGGATAGTTTAAGAGACTTCTGGGACAACATCAAGAGTAACATTTGCATCCTAGGGGTACCAGAAGGAGAAAAGAGTAAGCAAGGGATTGAGAACCTGTATGAAGAAACAATGACTGAAAACTCTTTTAACCTGGCAAAGGAAATAGACATATTAGTCTATTTCAGAGAGTCCCAAGCAAGATGAACCCAAACAGGCCCACACCTACACACATTATAATTAAAATGGCAAATGTTAAAGACAAAAAGCAGCAAGAGAAAGGCAACTAGTAACTTATAAAGGAACACATATAATATTATCAGCTGATTTCTCAACAGAAACTTTGCAGGCCAGAGGGATCAGCACAAAAGATTCAAAGTGATGAAAAGCAAGGACCTCCCACCAAGATTACTCAGCAAAGCTATAATTTAGAACTGAAGGACAGATAAAAAGCTTCCCAGTCCAGAAAATATGAAAGGAGTTCATCACCACAAAACCAGTATTATGAGGAATATTAGAGGAAAAGAAGATCAAAACTATGAATAATAAAATGGCAAAAGCTACATATCTATCAACAAT
Source organism: Hipposideros armiger (assembly GCF_001890085.2). Taxonomy (NCBI): domain Eukaryota; kingdom Metazoa; phylum Chordata; class Mammalia; order Chiroptera; family Hipposideridae; genus Hipposideros; species Hipposideros armiger. Next base: position 2,563,581 of record NW_017731568.1, read on the forward strand.
TTAAGTGTAAATGGATTAAATGATCCAATAAAAATACATAGGAGTGCTGAATGGATAAGAAAACAAAACCCTCACATATGCTGCCTACAAGACACTCACTTCAGATTGAAAGACACACATTTAAGTAAAGAGATGGAAAAAAGATTTCATGAAAATGGAATAAAAAAATAAGCTGGGATAGCAACACTTACTAAACAAAGTAAACTTTAAAACAAAAGCTATAATAAGAGTCAAAGAAGGACCCAGTGATCTTATTTCTGGGTATTTATGGGAAGAAACCCAAAATGCTACCTGAGGGGACATGTGCGTTCATATGTTCATTGCAGCATTGTTTACAATGGCCAAGGTGTGGAGGCAGCCTGTGTGTCTATGGATGGAAGAATGGATAAAGAGGAGGTGGTATATATATATATAATGGAATATTGCTCGGCCATGGAAGGGAATGGGTTCTTGCCATCTGTGGCAGCATGAATGGACCTGGAGGACATTGTGCTAGGTGGTGTGTCAGACACAGAAAGACAGATGCAGTGTGATTATGCCTATATGTGGAATCTAAAGAACAAAATAAACAAAGTAGAAACAAGCACATAGATAGAGAAAATATTTTGATGGTTGCCAGATGGGAGGGGGGTTTGGGATGTGGGTGAAAAAAGGGGAAGGGATTAAGAAGTACAAATTAGTAGTTATAAAATAATCATGAAGATGTAAAGCATAGAGAATATAATCAATAATATGGTAATATCTATGTGTCAGGTGGGTATTAGACTAGTCGGGGGATCACTTCTTAAATTATATAAATGTCTAACCACAATGCTGTACACCTGAAACTAATATAAAATAATATTGAATGTCAACTGTAATTGAAAAATTTTTAAAGAGAAAAAAGATGAAGGGGAACAAGAGGTCCAAATTTCCAGGTATAAAGTAAATAAGTCATGGGGATGTAACATACAGCATGGGGAATATAGTTAATAATATTGTGATAGCGTGGTACAGTGTCAGATGGTTGCTGGACTTATCATAGTGATCGCTTCTTCAGGTACCCCTGAAACTGATATAATATTGTATGTTAGCTGTATTTTTAAGAAAAATCTTTAAGAAAAAAGCATTCTCACATTGGTCCCTAGCAAACAAGAACCATACAGAATGTGGGCAATACACTCGTATGTTTCCCAAAGAAGTAACATATAAGTGTGGATTTGATAATTTATTTATCCTTTTATATTAAGAAAATATTATATATTCATTGAAATATTAATTGAGTGTACTATTCAGAATTGTATTTCTAGAACACAAATGAAATTGTGTCATATCCCTGATTAAAACTTAATTCCCTACAGAGAAAATTCTAATCTGTTTGTCTTGGCATCTAATACTTATGGTCCTGGTCCCAAACCATTTCTGAGTTCTGTATTTTATTCTTTTTATTGTCATATATATTATATTACAAATTATTACCTGATTCCTAAGGTGACTCTTTTCATTGTGGTTTCTTTTCTATTTCCTCATTCTGGATCTGATATTTATAATTAAGTCCCAGCTAAAAAAACAACTATTGACACACCTATCTCTTATCTACCTCCTCAACTATGAGTTGCACAATCAAAGATACTAAACTGTCATATCTTTAAATCCATCTACCAGTGTTCTCCAAAGACTCAGGCACATAGTAGAATCTCAATACATGGTTGTTTAAAGAAAGAATAAATGAATAAATTAATACTGTATCTATCCTATACTTCTCAAGTAAACATTTCATTTCCAGAGTGTAGTTTGTAAAACACTAAATCTTTTCTAATACAATAACTTCTGATTTACTCAGAAGTCAGGTTTTGAGTAAACCCCCAGGAGCATCTAATATTATGAAATTGCTTTTCACTAGCATTATCTTTCGTGGCTCAAAGAAAGATTTTTAACCCAAAGCCAGATTTACTTTTATTAAATATGCATGACATCAAAAATTGGGATATAGTTTTTATAGTTCAAAGTATATATAAAGCCAGCAGACTTGAAAGACAAAGAGGATAAATAGATTAAAAAATGACAGCTGAGAATATTAAAACAAAGTGTGCTCTATTATACATTTTAAAGCAGTAATTAAAGTTCACAATGGAAATTCTGAGTCATCAAGAAAAACCTTTTGTTATATCCCCCATTTAAAGAGGAAGAAAACAAATATATTATTAAAAAGATCATAATAATTGGAAAGGTAGGCAAAGTCTGACTGCCTGAATTTTAAAGTTTAAATGCATTTCTAAATAATTTGTGTGATATATCTCATGGTTCTGAGATGCCAGAGATGTTGGGAAAAGATAAACTGGGAGTTGCAAAAAATGACTAACCAGATATTGCTGGAGTGTTTTATGCACAGATGCTTTTGAACTTGTGTTGGGTTCATGAAACCACGGAAACTCTGAACTTTTAATGGATGCAGGAAGCTAAATTAAAGCAGATTTATGAAAGTTTCAGCTCAGAACTGGTTTGACTACTGAATGAGCTACTAAAGCTCAACACAGAAAAATCTGAGCGCTGGCCATGATATGACGGGAAACACAAACAAGTGACTACAGATGCCCCATCAATAGCACTATAGCACAAAGCCCTGTAAAAGCAAGGCAATGAAAATATCTTTATAAATAACCAAAAGCATAAGTTGAGTGGGCATTTTTGAATTTTCTGACTGGGTCAGAAGCACTTTGAGGGCAGAATTCATGGATGATTTGTGCAGCACAATATATACCTAATGCCAAGCACAAAGCCTTGTACATGGTAGGCTCTAAATAAATATTTATTGGGCAAATATATAAATGAATGACTTACACAAATAGATTAAAATCACACGTTGTTTTTTTACCATAAACCTTTTATCACTGATGATAATTGTGAACTCGAAACACATTGTTCAAAGGTAGTTATTTTTATTCCTTTAGACTAATGAGGTATAAGTATAAAAATGAGAAGTAATAATACAGTTTGTGAGCTTAATTGAAGCTAACATTTAAGTTATATTCATCAGCAACATTTTCTTTTTTCTTAAGGTAACTTTAAAAAAAAGAGAAATAGCCTTTTTTTTCCCACATTTGGACAGTAAAACAAATAACAAAAGGCATATTTAGAGATGTTTATAAGGTTATAGAAGTCAAAGTGGCAGAAACTGTAGGTAGAAATTTATTGTTGGAGGAATACTTTACTCTGGGGTTACTATAAGAACTACTATAGAGTTTCTTCTACATTTGTACCATATTTCCCTATTAAAGAACTCTTTTACAGAAGCTGAAATTTTAAAGCATTCTGTTAGGCAAATCCAATTACTTCATTCAAAAGAAAAGCTCAGTGTATACTTAAAACATTAGTATCTGTGCTTCTCAGAGAAAATTGGAAGGTGAGAAAAATTGAGAAATGTTACCATAAACCTATTTAAACACTACTATTATATTGAGGTGTGTTTCCTTTCCTATCTTTATCTTTTTCTATCCTTGTATAATCATATGTTCTCATTTTTCTACTTTGTAGTATGTTAGAAGATTTTTTCTCGCTGCTAGTATATAATCTTTTGTTAAACAGCTGCCTAACAGTGACTCTGCTTCTGGCCAAGATGGAGTAACAAGAACTAGATATATCATCCCACCTAAAACAATAATAAAAAAAAATTTGGACAAAATATGTGAAGCAATGATTTTCAAGACATTGGACATAGGCAATGAATGACAGTTATTCCCGAGAGACTGGAAACAAATGAGAAAAATCTCTAAAATTTCTTCACCTTGTTACTTTGAGAGGATTTCCAGGCTGTGGTGTAGTGAGAGGCATACATGCAGAGCCTGGCTGACTCTTTGAATTGAGATGGACCACAGAGACTGGGAAGACCAAATGCAGCTAGATTTCTCAGGGAAAAGTACCAGATAGGAGAGATCTGCAGAGACAGGGGACTGCAGAGTGCAGAGAGCTATAGAGGTTCCTCTTCAAATATTTAACTGAGTGCTAATCAGTACATGTGTGAGGAACTACTGAGCTTGGAGAAAGAATCACCCAAAAGGATTAAAGGAGAAAAATCAATCAATCAGAATTGACCCAGAACTGAAGCAGATGTTAGAATTAGCAAACAAAGATATTTACACATTTATTATGATTGTATTCCCTATGTTCTAAAAATTAAGTAGAGTTATAAAATATTACACACACATACACACACACACACACACACACACACGATGAACTTCTAAAGATAAAAATGTCAAAGTCTGAAATGAAAAATACAGTGGATGAATACCAGCAGACTAGACAGGACAGAAGAAGATATTAGTGAATTTAAAGACATAGTAATAAAAACTACCCAAAATGAAGCACTAAAAGAAAAAGATTGAATAAAAAGAGATGATTGGTGAGCTGAGGGACAACTCCAAGCAAGGTAATATACATGAAATTGGAGTCCCAGATGAAGGGAAAAAAAAAAGAGGAGGTGATAAAAAAAGTATTTTAAGAAATAATGGCTGAAAAGTTTACAAATGTGACTAAAATTAAACCCTACTTCTAAGAAGGCTAATGAACTCCAATCACAAAAGTAAATAAATTAAAAAAATAAATCTAGATTAAGTCCCATTATAATTAATATACCCATAATGAGTAATAAGGAAAAATTCTTAACGAGACAGCGAGAACTCAATGGATATTTCATACAAAGGAACAAACACAGGCCTGTCAGCAGATAACTCTAAAAGGAATGAGATAGTCAAGCAGCATATTTAAGGTGCTAAAAGAAAAACTGTCCTCTTAGAGTTCTTTACTCAGGAAAAATGAAGGCGAAAATAAAGATGTTTTAGACACACAAAGGTAAGAAAATTCGTTGCTCAAAGACCACACTATAAGACATATTAGGGAAGGTCATCAGGGAAAAAAAAACAATTCTAGATGGAAATATGAACCTTCACAAAGATTAGAATCTCAGAAACATTACCTACATGAGTAAATGCACAAGATATATTTATTATTTTTTAAAGCTTTTAAAACATAATGGACTATTTAGAGTGATGCCAAAAGCACACTCAACAAAAGAAAAAATAGGTACATTAGGATATATGCATAATAGAATTGGTGTCCTTATACGGAAGGGGCGTGAGGATTATTTTGCATAGGAAGGAACTAAGGGTTGGATTTCAAGCCTGCTGTCTGCATGCTTCATGACACAGAGCTGGGGCAGATGTTAATCGATTACACAGAGCAAGCTATTGAAAGACTAGAGATTCCATTATGACCATCCCTGTAGTTAATCCCATTGCAAATTAAACACAGGTTGTGCTTTACAAGAGTTAAAAACTAGCCTGTTCCTATTCCTTTTTCATCTTGACTGACGTTAAAGAGAACTTACCATTGTTCTTCTGTCCTCCCTTACCCCCATACCCATGAATGTTCCATGGACGCAGAAAACACATACAAACCTTAGCCCAGGAAGATGGGGGTCTCTTTTCCACTAGTGATGAGAGGCCACCACTCTGTCTATGGGTGACCTTTGTTTTCTTAAATACTTTCTGCTAAATTAACTTACTTTAAACATTATATTGGCTCACATTTGAATTCTTTCCTACGTGAAGCCAAGAACCCCCTTTTTCTGTAACACTTGTAAGAAGAGGAAGAGAGAGACCAGACTTTCCCTCCCTTTTTCTCCCCCCCTCCACACTGCCCCCCCCCCAACACACACACACAGAAGCAGAGTGGAAAGGCCATGTGAGATAGTAGCTAGAAAGCAGCTGTCTACAGGTCGGGAAGAGAATCCTCACTAGTAGATTTGCTAGCCCCTTGGATCATGGACTTACAGCTTCCAGAACTATGAAAAAATAAATGTCTGTTGTTTAAGCCAAGCAGTCTGTGGTGCTGTGTTATGAGCCTGAGCAGACAAATACACCCTCTAAAATCAGGAACAATACTAGAATGTCTATTCCTCCCACTTCTATTCAAGCTTGTACTGAAAGCTCTAACCAGCAAAGTTAGGTAAGAAAATAAATCAAAGGCATCAGAACTGTAAAGGAAGAAGCAAAACTATTTCTATATGATATGATCATATATAGAGAAAACCCTAAAAATATGTTCAAAAACCTGTTAGAATTAATAAACAAGTTTAGCTGTTTACAGAATACAAGATCAACAGAGAAAATCAACTAAATTTTTACACATTTGCAATGAACAATCCTAAAATGAAATTAAGAGACATTATAATTAATAAAGCATATCTAACAGCATCAAAAAGAATAAGATAAATGATAATTAATTTAACCAAGCAAGCTCAATTTTTCTACCTGAACACTACAAAATATTACTGGATAGAAATAAAGAAGATCTAAATGAATAGAAATACATACTGTGCTTTTTATGAATCACAAGAATGATATTAAGATAATAAAAGCAATGTAAAGCAATCTAAACATTCAATGTGTGCTCTATCAAAATTCCAGGGGTCCTTTATTTTTTTGGAGAAATGAACAAGCTGATTTTAAAATGCATATAAAATGACCAAGAACATAGTTAAAACAATCTTGAAAAAGAAAAGCTAAGTTGGAATAGTCAAAACTTCCCAATTTTAAGCAGACTACAGAGCTACAGTGATGAACACATAGCGGTATTGTTACAGGATAGACGTAGAGATCGATGGAATTAAATTAGAGTAATAGAAAAGAATAAATCCATCTATAAATGTATATGTCTCCTGATTTTTCAGTTTAGGTGCCACAAGAAGATGATAAATGAAAGGTAATTAATGGGTGTCTGGTTACACTGTGAAAGTAGAAGAGTGACTGTCAAAAGTAAAGAAATAGAGAAGCTTAGAGATTTCAATAACATTTTTGTACATTCCATGGAGTATTTAGCTATGCAGCATTTCTAAGGGATCTGTTTTATGAGTAGACTATTTTGTGCTAACAGAATGTACCAACTGAAAACCTGTCCTAAAAATGTGGCATGCCTAATGGCTGGTGGGACAATGGCCCAAAACTGAGTTTTCTATGGTAAGGTAGATATATTTGAAAGCTATCAAAGCAGACAAGCTTTTAATGTGGGTGGGAGGAAGGAGATAAAGTAGTTGATACTTTCACTCCCTTTACTGGGGGGAAGCTGCAGGCGAAAGAAAAGAAGATTGGTAGGCTGGAAAGATTTTCTTGTTGACTGGACTTCTGGGTGAATAAGCAAATAATATTTTACAGAAACGAGACCTTATGTCTGAATGTCCTTAGCAACAAGTCTTGTAAACAGAACCTAGGATCTGTAATGCATAGCTATCTGGAACATGTTTAAGCTTTGTAACATTTTCATAGAATGAAGACAGTTTATGGTGCAAATGCTCCCACTGAGTTAGATGCTTCCGTAAAGATGTGTGTCTGATGCTGGATGTGGGATGTTCTTAATGCTCCATGGTTTCTCTATTTTCTCAGCCCCTATAGATTGCCTGTATTCTTGAAATTATTAGTAAAACTTGATACTGAATCAGAGCTGATTCATGTGAGTCTGATATGCCAGTTTGATCCTGTATTAGGTCAGGAGAAACAATGACAACAAAATGTACAAATTGACTTTTAATTATATATATTATGGGTTTATTTCTAAGTTCATTTTCTTGAAGTAATATCACAATGGATCATTTGAACTTCAGCAACTTTTTTTATTATCACTTTTTCTTAAACTTTTTCTTTTTTTCCCATTTATTTGCTTATTCTTTCCTTCAAAAAAATAAAATACAATAACAACAGCAAGTGACACTAATTTCTTCTTCAAGGATAGCATTCATAATCAGTGTGGAACTAGATTAATAAACAAATAAATGTATATTTTTATAAGTTCTTGATTATGATGATAGTACAAACTGTTATTTATATTTAATTATCAACTCTTCAGGGGAATAATCATAAAAAAGAATTGCTTAGCTGATTCTATATCCAATAGGCAATCTTAATTCCTGGGGAAATTAGCAATTGGTTCAGAAAAGTAAAAACCAAGATTGCTTTTTAAAAACATTTGTGGACCCCATGATTATAATCACTCTAACCTGTGAAATATACTCTTTAAAAAAATTGAGATTGTCAACATATTTGTTGTTATTGTGAAAATAATATCCAATTCATTTATCTCTTCAGCAAATTATTGGGAAGCTATTTTGGATAGTAATTCACTAAATATACTCATATGCAGTGATTCATTAAAGAAGATATGATAAATATATTGTACTCAAAGTGTAACTATTATCCTGAGAAGTAAAATTAAAAGATAAAGCAGATTGTGGTGGTTCTTGAACTAAGGTTTCACTATTAAAGGGTAAATGGAATGAAATATATGGTGATGGAAGGAGAACTGACTTTGAGTGGTGGACATACAATGTGATAAATAGATGATATATTACAGAATTGTACACTTGAAACCTACGTAGTTTTACTAACCATTGTCACCTCAATACATTTTAATTAAAAAAAATATTTGTATTACTTTTAAGTATATGGTATACTATTCAGTTGTGTACAACTGAATTATGAAGTGAAAGGTATTCATAGAGGCTGGTTCATAATTATGGTACTCTTAAATTGTTTTCATTGTTAAGAAACATTAATTTCCCCCAGGTGTGACTTATAATAAAATAGAAAGCATTTTGTAAGATTATACTTGAGATTTTTCAAATATTATCTTGTATAGTCCAAGAAACTCATTGAGTCCATGGGTTAATAATAAATGTTTACATTTCTCTTTTAAATTATCAATCTTTACATTGATTCTTACATACACCACTTTCTGTAGTGTTTTTGTATTTTTATTCAGGATGTTGCTCCCATTTTCATAGTTTCTCTATGGGTCCAGAGAACATCTATTCTTCAATGTTGAGGGCATAGATTCCATATGGTCTATGAATACTGCTTTGGAAATTCCAGCTCATAATGATCAATTTATATTTTAAACTCCCACTTTTACAGTAAAAATCATGGCCAAACAATAACCCTCTAATAATTTTATGTTAAAAAGTTGGTGACTTAACCAGATTGTGAATTTTAAGTTATCCAAAGAGCAGTAAAAATATTGGTACTTATTAAATATGTACTAATTAACCTATTCCCATGTCAGTTTATATACTTGTTTTCTTTATTGATACTAACGATGATCTTCTGAATGTTTTTACATTCCAAGAAAGAGCACGACTGTTCAAAAATTATTTTATTTAATTTCTTCTGTTTTACTCTGAAGAATGATAATAAATCTCAGCTTTATTTCTTTAGCAGTGAACAGCAAATGTCTTTAGTATATGATTAGTATGACAGGTTTCGAATTGTAGTTTGTGTTAATCCAGCAACATGACTAATGAACCTGTCAACTTCTAGCGTTAAAAGTTTTTGAGTTGAACTATTGGTGGTTGAATTGAAAGATGATTTAATAAAAAAAGTGACATAGTAAAAAGGAATATAAATGCAAATTCCAAATATAAACTTTACATGTATATGCATTTACATATAGAGTGTAAATACACACACACACACCAAACCAAGCTTCAACACACTCAACTGATCCATTGACATACCACATATGGATAATTTCCAAAGGATTAGTAGATATATTTATCTTTTAATATTAAACATCATTATATTTTTATGTTTAAAAATTCAAAATTGCATGGGGATTTATATACCACGTATAACAGCATAATCACTCATAGAATTTTTTTTTTTAAGATTTTATTGGGGAATTGGGGGGAGGGGAACAGCGTTGGGGAGTCAGGGAAGGGGAAGAGACAGGTATACAAATTGCTGTTTTGTTCTTCAGTCTAGTTGTGGAGGATGTCGCTTCACTGGCCCATGTTGGTATGATCATTGTGCTCTTCCTGGGTGAGGCAATAGGTCGCCAGTCATTGGTCGGCCTCTCACGCTGGCTGCCGGCCACTCATGTAGCTCATGGCAGCCCACTGCAGCCCCACTGCAGCCTACGCTGTCGCCGGCGACTCACAGCAGCCCAGCTCCAGGTAGAGCTGTTGTTCAGCATCTTAGCTGTAGAGGGCGAGCGTCACTGGCCCTCAATGTGGGATCCAAACCGCAGCCCTGCTGCTCAGGGCTGGTGCTCCCAAGGGAGCTCTTAACCAGCTGAGCCACTCGGCCAGCCCAGAACTTTCTGATAAATACTTTTCAGAAAGTATATTATGTCAGAAAATGTTTTTAAAATTTATCATTATATTAATTATAATATATCATGGCAATTTATAATTACATTTTTAAGATATAGATAAATATTCCATATTTATTTTTATAGCACATTGATAATATTTTATTATTAACAATCTTGTCCATAACCTACATTGGAAATCCTTTTTTTTCCCCTCAGGATATCATCGTTCATGGAACAATATAACAAACATTATTTAGCATGTAATGCATACAAGAAACTCTGGGGTATAATAGAAATATAAGAAAATTATATGCTTTGTGGAATAATAAAGGATACATTTTTGAAAACTAAATAGCACTACAAAGTTAATTTAAAGATATAAATACTCCCTAGTTCTATTTATCATATAAAATCTTCAGACTCTTCTATTGAATTGTGGTGCTGTTTCTACCATGTAAATATAATCTTTCCAAACATAACAGAAAATGGAAAATTTTACTATTACAGACATAGTCTCAACTATTTAATACACATAATTTAGGTCAAGCACCATCCGAAGTCCACCTGATAAACATTATATACTTTAAAAATTTTTTCCAAAACTTCCACATTCAAAGCATGAAAATCTCATTAATAACATCAGTGGCTATTAAGCCATAGTGCACATTGGGTGTCTACATTCTTAGATGTTGAATACTGATTGTGTTATGTTTAGCATCAAGGAATCAGATTTCAGTTGCATTCGATATTTAGACTTTATCTCCCACAAAATCATCTGTGGAAAGGAACGTGGAACTCGTTTGTAAAACACGGAGTTCTTTAGGACTTCAAAGGTATTTGAAAGAGAAAGAGACATTGAGCACCGCCGTTTAGCACTGAGTACATGATCTGCTGTTCCCTGTGGCTCAATCAAATACTGGAGAAAGCCTTAACTTAAAGGCTGAGGTAAAATGTTTACTGCCCGGAGTAGAATACTCTGCCATTAAGCCCAATTATCAGCCTAGTTCTATATTTTCTACCTTCTTGCAAAGCTTGTGCCGTTCCTTCCAGTTGCCATTAATCCTTTTGGAAACTCTGCAGAATCTGCTGAGAAATCCCAAAGAATATAAATTTCTTTGAAAAGATTGACAAGGCCATATCACATTATGATTTAGAGGCAAATGATTTAAGCCTTTGCATTTTCATGAACTTCTAGTGGTTGATGATGACACCCTGTAATGATTGAAGTGTTGTGAGGGCAATAAAATCTTGCAGTGCTAAGGCAGGAGTGATGTATGTGTTAACTATTTCTTGGTTCTTACTACTATTGTAAAGATTTTGATCAACTTTAAAAGAATAAATAAAGGCAACTGATTTTCTTAGCAGCAGCTCCTCCATTGACACGACTGTTACTCTGGAAGTTGAAGAAACAGTTTAGTTGGGCTCTTGATAATTGTGTCTCTTGGCTAGGGTGGGAGTGCACCTTTGACACTTTTCATGGAAATATTTAAGCAATGAATAGTGAAAATCTACATAATTTTATCTAGTCATTACACAAGGTGGATAGAGTTTTATATATGTGTGTGTATATATATATACATATATATATATATATATATATATATCTTAATATATATATATACCCATATATTTTTAGTTGAGCCATCCTGACATCTGTTGGCAGCTCAGTTGCAGCTCAGCTTGGGCCAAGACTCAAACTGCTGTTGCTCAGAGTTCATCTCTTGAGCGAGCTCTTAACCAACTGAGCCACTTGGCCAGCCCTAGAGTTTTTAAAAGGCTTCTGTTCTATGTTTCAGTATCAGAAAGAACTAAAGGTGATTAGATGCCTTGCCACCCTTGGCTCTCCGATGACTAAGTATAAAGTAAATTCATGCCTTTTTCAGTTAATTGCTAAAATCCCTTGGATTACTATAGCCTTGGATTTCAACAACTTTCCTATAAATATAACACACTGACTTAAACAATCTTCCTCCCCAAATGTGAGTATACTAGAAACTTAACTATGATGTTGATTTTCAATCTTTTGCCTGACATGTATGTAAAATATTTCAAAATTGGCACACTGGAAGGTATATTCATTAAATTTACTCAAAAAACACTATTAAGAAATGATCATATGCCTGTTGAGTTGGAACCTCCTTGGGAGTTTCGCAGGTATAACCAGCCCCAGTAGGTGAAGGGCAGGGAAAGAATGAAGAAAAAGGCAGACCGCTCCAGATTGGTAGTTGGCAGGTTTAATAAGCAAGGGAACCTACTTACAAGGCTTGTCTTGGGTGGCTGCAAGAAGAGTAATTTCTGCACCCACCAACCAAATCTTAAAATCTTACATAGAGGTCTTCACGGATCAGTCATGTGCACGGGAGTCCTTGACAATCTTCAGTCATGCACCTGGTCCAAATAATCTCATTGCCACATTATTATCTTAAGGCTGTGACTTGGGGAAGCTTCTAGTACTGGGAAGGAAAGCAGAGTGAACATTCCAAGCATAGGGGAGGAACTGGGGAGCTTCCAATTGCCTAGGTCTAGCTTGTGGGTCAAAGCGGGGGTCACATCTTCTTGATGACCTTCCCCAACCATGCCATTCACTCAGCTAAATATGAGCGATTCCAAGAAGAAGAATATACAGCGATGACTCTAGTGGATTCTGTCTTACAAGAGAGAGGTGCAAAATTGTGTAAAGTATGATAGAAGCAACTGTGGCAAATGCCAACTAAGGGAGTCAGATAAAGTATCACATAGGGAGACTATTTGAGTTAAATTGTAAGGAATAATCAGAAATGTATTTGATGAGTTTCAAATGCATTTGCCAAAGCACAGATATAACATATAATTTAGTATGCTCACTTATATAGCATTTTATGACATAGTGGGTCATTCCTGATCCTAGCTAAAATTCTTACTGACATATGTCAGCATAAGTCATATAATCATTCTAATTTGTCTGTGATAATGATAAATTAAGAATCACATTTCATCCAGATAATATTACTGCTAGTTTATTAGCATGTTAAAAAGAATTATTATACAGTTTCAATATGGATTAGGGTCATACATTGGGTAATGAATTTGGGAAAAGTAAATGGAAAATATAGATAGAGATACATTATTTGTAAATTAAATCACTACCTATTATCTATCATTACTGACACATAGCTTTGAAACAGCATTATTACCAATATGTTCATATAATTATGCTTGTATTTGTGTGTGTGGATAAGCACACATACAATACATTTATTTACCATTTCACCCTTACTGACTAGAGTATTAAGTTATTTGTGGTGCTTGGCATTTAAATTGAAGATACATTAATTTTATTTTTGAGACATTTAGGAAAGAACTGTTAAAATGTTTATTGCTTTAATAACACAAGATTAATGACAGAGCTTATTGCAGCATATGCTTGGGTCTATATTTATTCTGGAATTATTCTGTTTAGGGATTTTCTAAATAAAGCGAATCTATATATATTTAAGAATTCCTGGAAGGTACATGTCTGATGACAAATTCTCCACTGAATTTTGGATCAGCCATGGTAAACAGAGACTCCCGAAGCTTCAGCACAAACATGGAATTTACATGGTGATCAGAATTCACTGAATATGTATTGATATTTTCTATTCTTTTCAGAATGCCTTCTCATATTCTCTCTCTCTCTCTCTCTCTCTCTCATTAGTTAATGAGGAAGCCTTCTATCATCTGTGCAGGTAAATAAGATTATCAGTATTTCAATGGAAATAGGTAGGTATATGTTGAACAACCTGATTTTTATGTGTAATAATGTGGATCTACTCTTTATTATTTCTTGGAACGTAGTTCATGTTAGTACCAGCTGCTCCACCTCTGGATAATTTAGCAATAGGCTTCCAGTTCTAGATTGCAAGTGAACAGAAGTAGCCTAAAAAAGAAAACAATTTATCATAGCCAGATTTTTCCATTCAGCTCTTTTATTTATTATGGTAAAAAAACCACAATGACATTAGATCTACCTTCTTAACAAAATTTTAAGTGTACAGTACAGTATTGCTAACCATATGTACAATATTGTACAGAAGATCTCTATGACTTCTTCAACTTGCATGATTAAAACTCTGTACCCATTGAATAGCAACACCCCATTCCACCCACCCATGGCTTGCACCTAGCATTCTACTTTCTGTTTCTAAGAGCGTGCGTACTTTACATATCTAATCTAAGTGGAATCATGCAGTATTAATCCTTCTGTGACTGGTTAATTTCACTTAGCATAATGTCTTCAAGGTTCAACCATGTTGTAGGATTTGCTTCATTTTTATGACTTGAGTAATATTCCATTATATATATATATATATCACATTTTCTTTACCCATTCATCCCTTAATGGACATTTAGGTTGTTTCCACTTCTTGACTAATATGAATGCTGTGGCAATGAACACAGGAGTGCAAATATCTCTTTGAGATCCTGATTTCTTTCAAAATAAGATTGTTGAATTACGTAGTAATTCTATTTTTAATTTTTTGGATTAATTCCATATGGTTTTCTATAGTGACTGCACCATGTTACATTCCCACCTATAGTACATAAAAATTCCAGTTTCTCTATATCCTCATCGACATTCTTTATTTTACTTTTTTATTTTATTTATTTTATTTTTTTAAAGATTTTTATTGGGGAATTGTAACAGTGCTGGGGAATTGGGGGAAGGGGAACAGACAAGTTGCTGTCCTTTTGTTCTTCAGTCTAGTTGTAGAGGACGTTGCTTCACCGGCCCAAGCTGGCACCATCATTGCGCTCTTCCCAGGTGAGGCAGATCAGTCGCTGGCTTCTGGACGTCCACTCATGGCGGCTGCTGGCTACACACGGTAGCCCATGGCAACCCACTGCAGCAAGGGCTGCAGCCTACACCTTTGCTGGCGACTCATGGCAGCCCAGCTCCAGGTGGAGCTGCTGTTCAGAATCGTAGCTGTAGAGGGCAGTGTCACTGGTCCTCATATGTGGGATCCAAACCGGGGCCCTCTGGCATCCCAAGCTAGCTTTTAACCAATGCACCACTCGGCCGGCCCTTTATTTTCTTTAAAAAAATAATATCCATCCTAACAGGTGTGAGGTGATACTTCACTGTGGTTTTGAATTGCATTCATTTTGCTTATGATTGGCAATGTTGACTACCTTTTTTTGGTTGTTTGTTTTTCATGTATAAAAATGCAACTGATTTTTATATGTTGATTTTGTATCCTGGGACTTTACTGGACTCGTTTATTCTAACAGTGTGTGTGTGTGTGTGTGTGTGTGTGTGTGTGTGTGTGTGTGTGTGTGTGTGTGAGATCTTTAGGGCTTTCTACATATAATCTGCTCATAGAGATAATTTTATTTCTTCCTTTCCAATTTGAATGCCTTTTATTTCTTTTTCTTGCCAAATTTCTTTGGCTAGGACTTGCAGTACTATGTTGAATAGAAGTGGTGTGAGTTGGCATCTGTGTCTTATTCTGATAGAGGAAAAGGTTTTAGCTCTGCACTGTTGAGCATAATGTTATCTGTGGGCATGTTATATCTAGCCTTTATTACGTTAAGGCTATTTCCTTCTATACTAGTTTGATGAGTATTTTTATCATGAAAGTGTTGAGTTATGTCATTATTGATAGAATCATGTGATTTTTATCCTGTATTCTGTTAATTTGGTTGTACCATAATAATTGAGTTTTATATATTGAAACACCTTTCATCTCAGGGATACATCTCACTTGATCATGGTGTAAGATCATTTAATACGCTGTTAAATTTGGTTTGCTAGTATTTTGTTGAGGATTTTTGTATCTATATTCATTCTGGATATTGGCCTGTGCTTTTCCTTCTGTGTAGTATCTTATTCTTGCTTTGATTTCAAGGTAATGATGACCTCATTGAATGAGTTTGGAAGTGTTTTCTCTTCTTCAATATTTTGGAAGAGTTTGAGAAGTATTGGTGTTAATTTTTTAAATTCTTGGTAGAATTCCCCTGTAAAGCCTTCGGGTCCAGGGCTTTTTCTTGTTGGAGGGTTTCTGATTACTACTTCAATCTTTTTACTCACTGTTGCTTTGTTTAGATTTCCTATTTCTTCATGATTCAGTCCTGGTAGGATATATGGTTCTAGGCATTTATCAATTTTTTCTACATTATCCTTTGTTGGCATTTAATTCATAATAGTCTTTTATAATCATTTTTATTTCTATGGCATCATTTGTAATGTCTCCTCTTTTATTTCTGATTTTATTTATTTGACTCTACTCTTTTTTCTTAGTCTAGCTAATATGTTGTCAATTTTGTTGCTTTTCAAATCACAACTCTTATTTTTGTTGATTTTTTTTATCATTTTGTCTTTCTATTTTGTTTACTTTCTACCTTCTAATTTTTGTCTTAGTTTTTTTTGTTTTGTTTTGTTTTTTTGTCTAGTTGCTTGAGGTGTAAAGTTAAGGTTTTTATTTAAGATTATTGTTCTTTTAAATGTAAAAGTTTATCTCTATAATTCTCCCTTTTAATGTTACTTTTGTTGTATCCCATAAGTTTTTGTATGTTATGTTTTTGCTTTTGTTTGTCTCAAGATATTTTTCTAATTTCACTTTGGATTTCTTCTTTGTCGTATTGGCTGTTTAAGGGTGTTTTGTTTAATTTCCATGTTCTCAATTTTCCAGTTTTCTTTCTGCCAATAATTTCATGTTTCATTCCATTGTTTTTGGAAAATATACTTGGTACGATTTCAGTCTTTTAAAATACTTTAAGAGTTGTTCTGTGACATATCATGTGATTTATACTGGAAAATATTTCCTGAGAAGAATGGATAGTCTGTTGCTGTTCAGTGGAATTATCTGTACATGTCTGTTAAGTCCATTTAATCTACATGTTGTTTAAGTCTGCTGTTTCCTTATTGATTTTCTATATGAATGTTCTAACCATTATTAAAGTGAGGTATTAAAACTCCCTACAATATTATTGTATTGCTATCATCTAGAAGCTAGTTCATTTCACTAGTTATCTCCAAAATGTCCTTTACAGTGGGTTTGTCCAATCCAACAACATGCATTGTATCTTGTTGTTATAGCCTCTTTTAATTTAGAAAAGTCCTTTATTAATGACCCCAGTTTACTGTGAAGATCAGTCTTATAGAGTGTCCCATTAAAAAAAAATTTCTATGATACTTTACCCCTGGGGTCATTTAACTTTTCCCTGAAACCTTACTGTTCCTTGAAAACAGGAAGTTATATGTAAGACTTGGTATGATTCAAGTTAAAATTGTTTAGCAACATTAAGTAACTAATGATGTATAGTTCACATTGTACAGTTTATATCATGATACTGATCCTATCTGGTTGTCTTACCATCAATAATACTAAGGATTAATTAGTGATTCCAGGTAGGGTCAACATGATCCTTCCTATTTTGTTAGGTTCATAAGAATGTCCAGTTCCACATCAACCAGTCTCCTAATGATTTTAATTGCAATTAATAAACCTTGCCTGGGTGAATTGTTTTATTAGAGTTGCATATTGATAATTTTCTAATTTTGTTTCTTGCACATTTTTTAGCTAGCTGTTTTTCTATTGAAGTCTATTTTTCTCTTAATGGCTTGAAATATTTGGTCACCATGAAACACAACTCCTACTGGAAAATCAGACAATGTTAAATTTTCTCCCCTTTCTATTTTTCAAAGAACAACTTTGGTACAAACTGTCTTAGGTGGTGAGAAAGGGACTTTTCCTGACTTTTTCTTTTTGGAGTGTCTTTTTAAACTGGATATTCAGAGACTTACAGTGTTTGAATAAACTACAATCCTTGTTCTTTTTGATGCTCAAATTGTCACAACTTTTTCCATTATGGGTCTCTCAAAGTTGTCTCATGGGTCCTTTTGTCATAGCTTCATTAATATTTAAAAAGTTTCTTGTTTTCTATCACAATAAGATATCCCAAGCTCTTATTCTTTTTCTTACCAAAACCTACTTATTTTTAGTTGTAAATAGTTTAAAGTCCAAAATGTGACTTTTAAGGTACAAATTATAAGGACATGTAGTTTCTAAGCCATTTCACTGTTTACAGAGAGAAATATGTATATTTAGAAATCATGTTTTTAATAACATTTCCAGTTCAGTTTTAGCACACAACATACGTACATTGATTTTCTAATTTTTTGTTTTTGACATTATTGATTGACAATATTAATGTATTTGTTCTTTCAGTGTATAAAACATCAGTTCCTACATACAAGTAAATTAAAAATGCAGAATGCAATATTTCATTTTTTGTCCTTAGAAAATATCTTGCAAAACATATGCAATTATAGTAAAGAATACGTTTTGGTTTTTTGCAAAGAATACTCTCATGGTTTAGTTTCTAATTTGATGCATAGTTAGCCTCATCTGTTTTGCAGAATTATTTTCTGTTTAAGGGATTTCTTTATATTTGGATTTTTGTCCATTAATTAGTTGAGAAAAGTTATCTTTGTACTTTTAATTTGTATTTCTCATATTACAACTGAATTTGAGCAACATTTCATATGTTTAATATCATTTGTATTTCTTTCAATGAATTACTGTAAATGTCAATTATGTATTTTGTATGGATACTATTCTCTTTTGCTTATCTGGCTCTTTTTTATTTGGGGTGATTAATTTTATGTCTGATATATTGGGTTGTCAGAAAAGTCATCACATATGTTTTCTATGTTTTTTGTTGCGAAAACGAGATGACTTTTCTGACAACCCAATAAATGGTTGTTTTCCTAAATGTTATTTATTTATTTATTTATTTATTTGGATCTATGTGGCGTTTATCTTGGTATACAATATGTGGCACAAAATTTATTTTTTCCTCATGGTCATTCATTAGTTGCAAATTGTTTATTAAAAAGTTTATCTTTAACCCAATGATTTAAGATGTGTTGACCATGATCTTGACTAGTACTCAGTACTTCTTATGAAGATATAATAACAATGAATTTTAATACTTGAAATTAAAAACCATTACTATTTTAATTCAAGTTTCAAAATTACAACTGCAAATGGACAGATTTCCAATCACAGTAGAATATTTAAAAATACATATATTTTTTTCTTAGTTTCAGGTGTACAGCCTAGAGGTTAGACACTTATATAATTTACAATGTGATGCCCCAATTGGTCTAGTATCCACCTGGCACTGTACATAGTTATTACAATATTGATTATATCCTCTATGCTGTACTTTATATCCCTTGACTATTTTGTGCCTACCAATTTGTAGTTATTAATCCTTTCACTTTTTTCACCCAGTCCTCCCAACCCCCTCCTATCTGTCAAACCATCAGTTCATTCTCTGTATCTATGAGTTTGTTGCTGTTTTGTTTGTTTATTTATTTTGTTTTTTAAATTCTACATGTAAGCAAATTTATATGGTATTTGTCTTTCTCTGACTTATTTTACTTAGCATAATACCCTCTAAGTTCATCCATATTATTGCAAATTATAAGATTTCATTCTTTTTTATAGCCAAGTAATATTCCATTGCATATATATATATATATATATATATATATATATATATATATATACACACACACACACCATACCTTCATCCAAGTGTTTATTGATGGGCACTTAGGTTGCCATATCTTGACTATTGTAAATAATGCTGCAATGAACATATGGGTGAATACATGTTTTTTTAATTAGTGTTTTGGGTTTCTTCACAATAGAAGATTTTTGACCTACTTCTTTCAGTCCTTAGAAATTCAAGCATACACACACACACACACACACACACACACACACACACACCTAAAGTACATAAAATATTAAACTACCAAAATTATTTTCTGGAGGTGGAATATTTTGGATTAATTGTTTCCCTCCTTTTCATACTTTGAGTACAATTTTATACTTACAGAAACAGGTATGCATTTCTATTTATAATAAGCACAAAGTAAATCCATTTAAATACAGTTGTCCCTCTGTATCTGAATATTCTGCCTTCGGCGAGTCAACCAACTGTGGATAAAAAATATTTTAAAAAAATTGTTATGTTGTTATTGATGTGTACTATGTAGTCAGGCCTACAATTGTTGTATTTGTAGTCCATATGGACAAACATTTTTTTCTCTTGTTATTAACCCCTAAACAATAAGTATAGCAACTATTTGCATGGCATTTACATTGTGTTAGGTATTATAAGTGATCTAGAGATGATTTAAATTATACAGGAGTATGTTTGTAGGTTTTATGCAAATACTTTGCCATTTTATATAAGGGTCTTGAGTATCCACAGATTTTGGTATCCATGGGGGTCCAGGAACCAACCCCCCAAGGATACTGAGGGTAGCTATATAATATTGTACACACATAAGAATTTCTAATTATAAATTACTTTATTATCTAAAATCTTGGATTAATTTATAAAGTATTTCTTTCATGTGAGAATGACTAAATATTTTAACATTAGACTGGAATCTGTGTCATATTTTTGTAAGCCAAAAGCAAATAAATTTCATTTCCAGTGAAGAGTTTGTTTTAAATATTTTAGTTTTAAGAAGTAAATAAGATTAAAAATAAGATGAATAATACCCACACTTCATTAACTTGCAATTACACTAAATTAAATTAATACTTCTGAAAGACTTTATGAAAGTCAATTAATTCTTAGCCACAAGTTGCTTAAATTTGAAAATAAGGTATATTATTTAAAGCAGGGAACCTGTATTACTTTAAAATCTTATTAATCAAGGAATAGATGGCCTTGATATCAAGTTTTTTTACTTTTATCAGTTAATATTATATATACAGTAATACCTCTGTTTGCAAGAATAATTTGTTCTGGAAACAAACTACTCGTATTGCAAAGCATTGCTCGTTTACCAAGTTAAAATGTATTATTAGGTTGGTGCAAAAGTAATAGCGGTTTTGCGAGGTATGGCAAAAACTGCTATTACTTTTGCACCAACCTAATGGAAATGTTTGCTTGTCTTGTGGAACGCTCACAAACCAAGTTACTCACAATCTAAGATTTTCCTGTACTTTTGTAAGGTAACTATCTTAACTTGGTCTTTCAGGTTTAATATTTATGGTCTTAGAGAAATAGGTCTCATTTAGACTATAATTGTTAACCTAAAAATAAAGGCCAAAGTGAGTTGCAACAAGGATTTATTTAAGATCCAAAAGAATAGCTATTGGGGAAGCTCTGGTTCAGGCAGAAACCCCAAAAGTGTTCCAATTAAGAGATGAAGGCAAGGGGTATTTATGAGAAAAGAAAGAATTGCTTCCCTTTACATAAATAAAAGGAAGGAATTTCTATGAGGGTGATCAAAATATGTGAATGCTGCTTCCAAGTGCCATCCAATGGAAAGGCAGGGATCTTCAATACGGGAAGTGGCGGGTGGAACCTTAGTAATAGTGTGTGACAAATTTCAACTTCTTCTGTGCAGTCAGTTGGGTGTGAGCTACGGTTAAGAGAAGGTATGTTTTAAAGTGTGCAGTAAATCATGGATCACAAACAACATATTTAACATGAAATGGGCAAACACTTTCATCCTCCATGATGACAACACTCCGTGTCACACATCGCTTCTGGTATGGCAATTCCTGTCAAATAAAAACATTAAGGTGTGTTCTCATCTACCTTATTCACCAGCTCTGGCACCATGGGACTTCTGGCTCTTCCCCAAAGTCAAAATGACCATGAAAAGTAGATGTTTTGAATTGACTCAGAACATGGAGGCAGCCATGACAGTGCAACTATAGACACTCATGAAAGAGGACTTCCAGAACTGCTTCAGAAAGTGGCAAGAATGAGGGGATAAGTGTGTTCAAAGTGAGGGGAGTATTTTATGGGGGATTAATAGCAAAGTATCTTTTACTGTAATACATTTTTTAAAATTTAAGCATTTACTGTATTTGTTGATCACACTATAGGTACAGATAAGCTAACATAGTGATGCTAATTCTAAAGAATATCTTTAATTTTCAGTCTGATAGTTATAATGTCTATTTTCTTGCTATGCTTATAAACAGTTGTTTGGGATACAATAGTTCTTTAGGCCCAGTCCAAAGATTATTTTGCTTAGTTTTAACATTCCAAAGGTCTTAGGAGTAAGGCATGAAAGGCAGTTCGTATGGGTTGGCAGTTCTGTCTCCATTTTAAAGTGGCTTCGTTTATATTATTTTTCACAATAATCAAGTGGAAATTATATTATTAAGGAATTATCTCAGTGGGAGTTGTAATTTTTGTAAAGATTTAATAGAACATGGCCAATTTTCCAAAAGAATTAAGAGAAAGATGAGGCTGGCATGTTACTAACGTGCTCTGTTCATTTGAGTATTGGGATTATAAGCATAAAGTAACATCTGTTTGCAAAAGGATGCATTGGAACAATGCCTCTCTGAATTTTGCACTCATATTCATATTAAAGTTACTAGTACTAATTGTAAGATGAGGGACTTATTAAAGAAACAATTAAATCTATCTTTAGCCTTGAACAAGAAGTATTCTGACAAAATCTAATATCCATAGGTGACTGTGGGATCCATAGTGCATACTCATGAGCATAAGACTTTATTATTTGTTTTTTTCTTATTATATCACTTGAAAAAGTGTGAAATTTTTATCTTTTCAAATATTAAATAAATGAATTGTAAGTTTATGTGAGATACAGCCTCACATACGGTTTATCAATTCAAGTTTTAGGAGGCAAGGCAAAGATAGAAGGCTTTTTAAAAAATATTTTTTATTATGGTGAGTCAAAGGCAAATATTATAAATACTTATTGAATTTTCTGACTTCAAGGCAATTCGAGGCAAGATAAATATGTACATAACTAATTGTAATCCATTGCAGAATAAGAAAAAAGCAAAATTGTGACTACAAAAATAATTGGAATATATGATAATTACTGTTAAACATAAGAAACACTTCTTAGAAATGACCTTTTTACTTGGTCTTTGATTTATAAGTTGAATTTCAAAAGCTGAAATTGAGAGAGTGTGTGTATTTGTGAAGCGGGAAAAGAGTTGGGTTCCCACATCAAGGCTTTAGAGCATTTGTAGAAAAGGGGGAGTATTTCCTTTTTTTTTTTTTTTTTTAGTTTCAGTTGTACAAAACAATGTAATAGTTAGACATTTATACGCCTCACAAAGTGATAATCCCCTTCTCGTATCTATTGTATATAGCAGTTACAATTCCACTGGGTCTATTCCCTATGCTGTACTCTGCATCCTGTGAATATATATATGTATATATTAAATTATAGTTGACATTATTATTCAGCTTCAGCTTCAGGTGTACACTGCAGTGCTCAGGCATCTACACCATCCATGAACTGCAAAGGGAGAGTATTTCAATCTGAAAAACAGATCAAGCAAAGACATGGAGATAGTGTTACCCATCCAAAGTCGTGGGTCTGATACTTTGAAAGGCCAAAACTCAAAACATCAGAGTTTGGAGTAACACAAGGTTATTGATGGAGAAGGTGCCAATCAATAAGATGAGGGACCGAACTGGTTCCTAAAATCCATTTTACCGAAGTATAGAACTCAGGATTCTTTTATGTCAGGGAAAGGGAAATGGAAGGGGCTATTTTTGTAAAACTCAAGCTGCCAGCAGAATTCCTCTAATGATTGGCATGTCTCCATGCAACACTAAGCCTAAATGCCATGGGAACAAAGCAGATTTGAACAAGGTGAAGTCAGAGAGTTCGAGCATTTTACTCTGTTACAGTAGGAAAGTTGATACAATCCTAATGACGTATGCTGTACTTGTTATGAACTCAATACAGAGATATGGGGAAATGATAGAGAATCTTTTAAGAGTAAATATGAGGGAATGGTCTTGAAAGTTGACTTGTAGTATATGATTATGGTGAAAAAAAACAATGACATTTGAGTACATTTAAAGATCTAATTGGCTTTATTAAATGATTCAGGAATTAAGCAAAACTAGAAGGGCTCTCCAAGGGGTTGTATGAAGAGCTGAAGATTTTTATAGAAAGAAGGGTGGGACAAGGGAAACATTAACCAAAGAAAAAGGATTATTTTTGGGTCAGAGCATCTTTTCTTTGGAGTAAGAGTATGGGAAGGGTTTTTATTTATGCAGATTGCCTCTTTTTTCTATAGGAGATGGAGAGGGCCCAGGTGACAGATTATCTTACTAGTTCTTGACCAGAAAATTCCAGATTGGTCGATTAAGATTATGTATCTTGGAAAGGTTGAAACTGCAAAGCAGTACAGGTATTAAATCTAGGTTTGTGTCATGAGCTTTTAGCACAAGTGAAGCCATTTTGCATCTGTGGTGTTCTCTTCAGCATTATAGAGAGATCTAAGAGTGTATTAGATAGGGTTATCCAGAGAAACAGACCAAAAGGATATCTGAGTATATAGAGATATAGAAAGAGACTAATTATGAGGGATTGGCTCACATGGTTATGGAGACTTAGAAGTCCCACAATCTGCTGTATTCAAACTGGAGGCCCAGGACAGCTGGTGGTGTAGTTCTAGTCCAAACCCCAAACTAGGAGAACCAGTACCCAAGGGCAGGAGAAAAATTAGTGTCTTAGCTCAAGGGAGAACTAATTTGCCTTTCCTTTACCTTTTTGTTCTATTCAGGCCCTCAGAGGATTGGTCCATGCTCACCCACATAGGTTAGGGCAATCCTCTTTTCTCAGTCTATAAATTCAAATGCTAATCTCTTCCCCAAAAACATCCTCACAGACACACTCAGAAATAAAGTTTCGCCAGCCGTTCTTTAGCCTAGTGAAGTTGACAAAAAATTAACCACCACACAGAGTTTCTTTTTAATTGTGGTAAATATGCAAAATAGAAAATTTATCATATTTGCCACAATTAAGTATAAAACTCAGTGGCATTAAGTACATTCATGATATGCAACTATCACACTAACCATTAGGTGAATAATTAATAATGATAGTATATGTTTTAGGTATTATCAATAATCTTTGAAAACACTTTGGTTATATTTCCTATTTTGTCTCTACTTATAAAATTTATGTAGCTTTCGGGATGTCTTCACAGATATTTTAAGAAAAAGCAACACCAAATTTATTTTGAAGGCTGGAACCTAGGATGTTCCATGTCTTCATATCTTCTGTGAAGTGAAGCATTTTGATTTACCATCCCATGAGCTTTCTAAATGTTCTTTTCAGGCAATACCTTTAAACAGCAATATAGTTATGACAGGTTGGATTACAGCATTTAGCACTTCTCCAGGAGTTTTTTCATTTTACATGCTTTCTGCCTTTCAGAAAGATCTATGCCAGACATCCCAGATATGAAATAAATATATTTTTATTATGTATTCTGGAGAGTGTGATGTCATCCAAGCACTGACGGGAAATCTATTTCCTCCTAGCAGAAAAACTTGAATAGTCAAGTGATCTCAAAACATTTAATTCTCTCTAGACATAAACTTTAAAAATAATCAATCTGGGAATATATATTCATTGGCAGCATGAGAGCAAATACATAGTCTATATTTTGAAAGTTAGATGGAAAGAAAGCTTGTGATAATTTATGTCTCAGAATTTGGTAATTAAGGGAACAATACTAAACTAATGTGCTAATGAGTAAGTAATAGCTTTTGCATGCCTTAGTGAACAGGGAATTATCATGAGTTTCTGTCTGTGATATGAAAGCTGCAGATGGTTAATTACTATTAATATAGAAGGACTTACTATAATAAACCTATTATTTTTAATTTCACAACAACTTTTCCCCAATTGCTATAGTCACAGTGTTTTGAAATGAGTTAGACCTAGGAACATTCACACTTATGTTTCTACCAACTCATTTTGTCTTCTGATAGTTCTATCATTTTGAGCATTCTCTTTCCTCTCTCTATGACTACTGGAAATATAGAATAATCTGATGTTACCACAACTCTTCAAATTATGTCTTCCTCCTTAGAAGGCATGATCTCCTTAATATTTGCTATCTACCTTAACCATGTTTTTCCCTGTGACAAAAATTTTTCTTCATTATTTCTATAAAAATTTGTTAGACACTAACGATATGCCTTATTTCATGCTAAGTATTAGGAAAATAATGTTGTACCATGTGATCATAGTCTCTGCTCTCAGGGAGCTCACAGTCTAGTTAGTATGAGCACATACAAAATCTTTCAAATGAAGTCCACAACATACATAGATTTTCTACACTTTTGAAGACACTGTGCAAAAGCCCATGGTAATAAATTTCCATGTCTTCCAAAAACTATATGTATAAAACATTAGTGTTCTAATTATTTTTTTGTCAATAAGGATTTGTAGTCTCTGAATTTAAGGTCTGGTCCAGTATAATAAATAAAATTACTAGTTGGCTGATTTAAAATAGAATAGGTTCAGTATGGAAGAAAACAAGTATTTTGTGATATTTTTGGGTCAGTTCCATTCTAAATAGCCCCCCACTGTGATGACATAGTCTATTAATGACATAACTACAGTATGACCCAGGCATGTCATAACTTCTCAAGATACGATATGCCTTCTTTTCTAAAAGAATCAATGGTTGCTACTGACCATGTGATCAAAGAAAAACTTCATTGTTTTTCTAAAATCAGATAATCTTGCTGATAGTGTATTCTCTGAGGGTATTATTAAGTAGGACCATTCTTATATTAATATTAACACTTGTATTAATTGTAAACTATTTTCTGCTCATTAGATTCTCCTGACCTTCCTTTCATCATATTCTTATTTTAAGAGAACAAACCTTTTTTATTTAATTTGCTTAGGTAAATTAAAATATTTTGTTAAATTATATATTTTCTAATATAATCATTATAAATAACAATTGTTACACACCAAAATATTCAGTATAATTACAATATTATATTGAAAATCATATATAAATGTAATATACACATATATGCACAAAATTACATGTATCTATATATCATACTATTTTCTCAATCTAAATCATTTTAATTAGTTACCTCCTAAAAAGTGAAGATCACACATATTTGAAGTTCTTCTCTTTCAAAAAACCTCGCTCAAATGATAGAAAAGAAATAAAAGTGTTACCAATAGAGAAAAAGAGTCAGAGTAGCAGATAAGGGTGAACCCAAGAATTCCACATTTTAGAATGGAGAAAGAATGTAGTTTGGTGGTAATTGGCATAGCAAAGCAGAGAAAGTTGCAAAGCAAGTGACTGCCAAGAGTTCAAAGGAAAACCCAGGAAACTCACCTTGAAAAATCCCCTAGGAACTCTACTGAACGTTCCAGGAGCATGGAAGGTCAAGATGAGACAAAGGGCTGAAAACAGGAATAAATGAAATCTCACTATACAGAATAGATTTCTATATTTAAACCTTCCACCTCACAGGATAATAGAGAATTATTTATTTATTGTTTATTCATGAAAAATTGTCCTTACTCAGATACCACAGACATATGCCGTCGGACAATTAAGTTCACGAACTTGTTGCAAAGATGTTACTACTAACCTTTTCTGATATCGGAGGGATTTGTACCAACTGAACAAACAGTTAACCAAGGTTGCTGTTTGAAAGTGCTGAAAAGGCTGCATGAAAAAGTTAGATGACCAGAACTTTTTGCCAGCAATTCATGGCTCTTGCATCATGACAATGCACCAGCTCACAAGGCACTGTCTGTGAGGGAGTTTTTAGCCAGTAAACAAATAACTGTATTGGAACACCCTCCCTACTCACCTGATCTGGCCCCCAATGACTTCTTNAGACCTTTCAGAACAGTGCTGAAATATATAATAAATGAAAGTACTTTAGAAAATAAGTCTTTAATTCTGCAACATCAGCAGGCTCAAGCATTAAACTTGAGAAGCTCTGTAGCTGTTGGGGAACATTTCAAGAATCAGAAAGCATGGCTACCATTTTAAAGAGAAAGAAATATAAAGAACTGAACAATCTAAAAATATGTGGAAGGATGGGATGAGGTTCCAGGTTTGCCCTCCAGGAACACTCGGAATTGTATGCTCTATCTACCATAGGAAGGTGGCACCTGAGGCCAGGACTGGGACTGATCAGTTCAGGAACCCCTACTTACAGCTACAGGTCAGGTCTTAGAAAACTGACACCACAACAGCTGCAACTTCTTGATACCCACGTAGCCCACTGACTACCCACTAGGACGCTGAATAGTGTCATCACCACTGCTATAAGCGCCTTTAAAATTACCCATGAAGCTGAAGACTGCAACACTGCAACACAAGGAAAGATGTCCATGAACGATTTTAGTAGCAGCAAGCAATAGGCAAGGTTGCAGGGAATTAGCTCCTAACTTATTTTTACCTTCCAATTATTGTGTTCAGCAATCTAATTGGTGGGGACTAACTGTAATCCAGAAGCCTATCAGAAGAGGGTCTCCAAACTGTATTTCTAAGCTTTCTAATGCTGGAACTATAGCAATTC
The DNA here is from genome assembly GCF_001890085.2 of Hipposideros armiger. Lineage (NCBI taxonomy): Eukaryota > Metazoa > Chordata > Mammalia > Chiroptera > Hipposideridae > Hipposideros > Hipposideros armiger. Next base: position 2,592,072 of record NW_017731568.1, read on the forward strand.
AAATGACAAGAAACCTGGGATGAGAATTTGCAAAAGGACTGAAATGTGCATCTGAGGTTCAAAGAGGCAAATGGCAGCTTCTCAGAGGCTCTTGCTGTTGAGCTAATTGATACAGATTACTTACAACTGCACCATACGATTTACTGCCATCCATACACAAGAACTCCTGGTTATAAAGCATGCCAATGGATTAAAAACGCTTTCCGTATTAGATAAACATTGTGAGAACAAAACCAAGATGTGATGTTCAAGCAAACTTGATTAGCCAGCTATTTTAAATAGAACTTTTTTCTCTCTACTAAAAAATATGTGTTTTATACCTAGAGTGGAAAAAAAGTAAATAAGATTTATGAAACACCAATTATGTATCAGGAACTGTAGTAGGTGCTTTTACCTGTTATTTCTTAGTACCGTGAGAAACAAAACACATTTCTAAATAACCAAAAGAAAGATTTTATGATACACTTATGATATAGCAGCTATTACAGTAGAAATATCAGTGTTTAAATAGATTTTTAAGCCACAGGTATGGAAATTAACAGTATTCTAGTTAGATGTGAATTTGGGAAGGGGAGGGGATGATTAGCAATTTAATACTTAACCCCCTTTTTAATCACCTGGAATTTAAGAAGTAGGAGCTAGGCAAATAGAGATCAAATGAACCTTTACTCCCAAAACTGTTTTTGGTGAACATGATTCAGGTGNTGCAGCCTACGCGGTCGCCGGTGACACATGGCAGCCCAGCTCCAGGTTGAGCTGTTGTTCAGCATCTTAGCTGTAGAGGGCAGCATCACTGGCCCTCATATGTGGGATCTGAACCAGGGCCGTCTGGTTTCCCAAGCCAGCTCTTAACCAATGTGCCACTCGGCTGGCCCTAAGATTCATTTTTTTTGCAATATTTAAAAAAAATTTTGCATAGCTAAAGAGCTGAAGAAATAAGAAAACAACCTAATAATCAGTCTGGAAGAGAACTTCAGATTTCTGAAGCAGAAGAATTAGGTGTATATGAATGTAAATGTGCCTGATAAATGCAATAACACTGATTCTATAAATTTCACAACCAACCCCTGATGAAATTTTGAAGCCCAAAACAAAACAACTGTACAATAGTAATTTAATTAACTGAGAACTGTTTTCTTTAGCATGTACAAACATGGTAAAGACACATTTGTTTTAATAAGGAAAACTGTGTATTTATATCATTACTAAAGCCAATAAGGCTTATTGGAGTAGTTTAGGGGCAGAGAGCTCTGTAGCAAAGTGCATGTGATTCTTTGAGTTCTCATTATCCCCCAGAAGAGCTTGCCTAACCCTATCAGAGAAAGGCAATATGGAAGAGAGGCAATAGAGTGGGCCTGCTCCTATGTCCCTGTGCATAATCACGAGGGAGCTAAAAAGGGGCAGGTAACACCTAGTTGACTTCTTGATGGAGGAAATATCCGTGTTGGGAAGGTGTAGTATCTGGGGAACCTTGTGTTTTCTTATTGTATTTCTTTAAACTTGTTGAGCTTTATATTTGCAAAGATGTAGAAAAAAAAATGGGAATGAGTCTCCTAGGCTACTTGGGTTTGTACCTACAATTATGGTATTTTATACACTTGTAATCTTTAAGAAATTTTGTCTATTAGAATGACAGCCTTCTCATTAAATAATTGATTTAGTTATTTGATTTAAAGATGTAATCTTGTTAAGCATATACTCAGTATTAAACTCTGAGAGAACTTTAGATTAATTATATTCATAAGTTTACTTTATTAGATTTATGAATAATTTAAATACACAGGAAGGTTTTGTTTGAATCAGACAATTTAAGTAATTTAGAAGAAAATTGAATGTATTAGATGTAAAAGTGCAATTTAAAGTTTACAGTTAACTTCATTTTAAATTGAACACAAGTTAATCAGAGTCCTTCCAAATTTACAACTGATTTATAAAATGTACTTAAAAACAAATTTAATTGATAGCATTAATAAATTGAACATTCTTTAAAAATAAAATATTGTTCTTAATAGACTGTGTTGAATACAAATGACCCCCGAGGCCATAAAATCCTCACAACCAGAAACATGGATAACCAGATATTTGAGAGAAGTCTCCAACATGAAAATAGACCCCAAACAAGCAATCAGGAATAATGAAAAGAAAGAAAAAATACAATTAGTAAAATGACACTTTTAAGAAACCACAAATAAATCATCATAAAAAGAAATGGGTATTATGGGAAAGGAAAAAAAAATAAGTAGAAGAAGAAAAATCTTTTGTAAATTTAAATATGATAGTCAATTTTTTTTAAACAAATAATTGAACTACAAAGCAGGCCAATTAGACAAAGAGATGAGAAAAGCAGAAGAAAATCACAGGAGCAATTATGAAAATACAAAAAAGACATCCTTAAGACTTCTGGCAGATCTGTAGTTTCAGTACAAGCAAGAAGTGAAGGCTAAGGTGGACTTATAAATGGCCTGGCTGAACGCTGATGGGTGTTCCAACACAGAATCAATCTCCAAAGACTAGCAGAGATTTTTATTTTTAGTTTAAAACAATTTTTGGCTTCAGGCATTCAAGGAAATTTCTCTCAAAACATTAACTGACCAAAAACTAAAGGAACAGAGACTCCGTGATAACACAGCATGATGACTGCATACTTTACAAAATAGCTTAGAAAAGTCACTAAAGAATATACATGATCACAGCAAGCAACAAAAACACATCTTGAAGGATGGGAAGAATCTGATGTCCACAGTTAGTATAATATTTAAAATGTTCAGTTTTTATTAAAAAATTATGAAACATGCAAAGAAACAAAAACATATGGCCAATTTACAGGAGAGATAAACAGAAACTGTTCCCGAGGAAGCACAGACAATTACTATACAAAAACTTTACATCCAGTATTTTAAATATGCTCTAAGAGCTAAAAGAATATCGTTGATAAAGAGCTAAAGGAAACCAAAAGAATGTTCTCTCAAGATATAGAGAATATTAACCGAGAGAGAGAAATTACAAAAAGGAACCAAACAGAAATTCTGAAGCTAAAAAGTGTAATAACTGAAATAAGAAATTTACGGTAGGTTTTTCAGTAGCAGATTTGAGTAGACAGGAGAAAAAAGTCAGCAGACTAAATTATATGTTCATTTATATTATCCAGCCTGAAGAGTAAAAACAAAAAGAATGAAGAAAAATAAACAGAGCCTAGGAGACTGTGTGATATCATCAAGTGTAACAACGTACGATCATCGGAGTCCCAGAGAAGAGAAGACGGAACAGGGCAGGAAAAACATATTTTGAGTAAATAATGACCGAAAACTTCTCATATTTGATAAAAGACATCTACACGTCTAAGAAACTCAATAAAATCCAAGGATGAACACAAAGAGACTCACACTAAGACATATTATAACCATAATTTATAAGTGGGATCGTGTGTCTCACTGTGAGAAAGTATTCCCTAATTTATTTGATTCTGAGTACTTTTCGTGTCCTCTGTTCTTCCCCGTCAGCCACACAAATTAGCAGGCTGAGAAGGAAGTTTGGGGCCTCTGCCTTCAGTGCCAGAGAGATTCCAAACACTGAAGCACCTGCCCAAGTACAGGAACCCTCAGCCTAGCCCTAAAGATTAAGCACAATGAAAACCCCAAGCAAGGCCCCTTTCCTCACTCTCTGAAGCCATTGGAAAGCCTGTCCTGCTCTTACCAAAAAGCCTCATTTTGTAAGTAGACGCTATTTTTATATACAATTCACGTGAAGGTGGCATCATCAGCCTTGACATCTGAAGAAAATTTTGAGTTGGGGGTCTATACTGCTTCTCATGGGTGAGCAGAATGACTGGTGCTCTGAGCAGGATGTCTAACCTCCACCAGGACTCTTCGTTCTTTGGCTTTGGTTTGCTTTGCTGCCAGATGGCACACATACATGTGATCTGCTGGCTGCTGCTGCCTTAGGCTTTGGCTATGCTGCTCTGTGCTGCATTTACTGAGTTCTATGAAGGCTCTGTGCTATGGGCTGCATGTTTGTGACCCCACGAAATTGATGGGTTGAAACTCCAGTCTCCACTGTGATGGTATTTGGAGGTGTGAACGTTGGGAGGTAATTAGGGTTAGATTAGGCCATGAGGGTGGGGCCCTTAAAATGAGATTAATGGCTCATAAAAAGTGTGAGACAGGGTCAGCCAAGTGGCGCATTGGTTAAGAACTGGCTTGGGACGCCAGAGGGCCCCGGTTCGGATCCCACATATGAGGGCCAGTGACACTGCCCTCCACAGCTAA
>NW_017731568.1:2600740-2607465 GCF_001890085.2 Hipposideros armiger
GTAAAGCAAAAGAAAATCAAGAAACTGATTATCAAGAAATTTGATATAATGGTTACTTCTGGGAAGGGAGCTTACTGTAATCAGGGAAGGACACACCAAGGTTTCTGGGGTGCCTGTTATTGAAACGAATATATAGGACATGGCTCAGAGTAGAAACTTAATGAGCATTAAATGAATGAAACTGACTGGAAAGTTAAACTGAGGGATGATTTTTAAAATGAGAAAAAATGTATTTAAAATGAAAACTATAGACTATATGTAAGATAGCAAAACAAAATATGAAAAGATGTTTCAAATCTTGATTTACATTTTTAAAAAGATGTCATACAATTTAGGAGTTCTATTGAGTGTTTCTACCTATGAATTATAATGACCTAACACAAAGCTAAATTATGTTCAGTGTACCTTAACTCTAGATAAGAGGTGGTAAAATGAAAAAGAATATCCTGCATAACACCAAATCACAGTTAAAATTAACTGAGATTTTATGAGCTTATTTACTATGGCTAAGCAAAAGTGGTTCAAGAAGTCATAATTATAGAAAAGATAATTAGTACTTACTTCTTGTCATACTTCCTAGAGGAGAAAAATAATCTTTGAGTAAGACAATAAGCAGAAAGAATGTCAAGCAAATATTCATCAAGAAATTTTCATAGTATCTTGTTTCCTATCAAAACCAGAAAACATTTGTTACTACTTGTACCTTCGCATTGACTAATCAAGATACATGTGTAAATTTGATTTAGTAACTTGAAAATAAAATTTGTACAGAGTCACATTTTAAAATAGGGAAATACAATTTGGGCTTCAGGCCTGATTACAAACCCTACTCAAATTGCCTCGATTAGGGCATGTCTTGGCTTTGACAGCTGTTTTCATGTACTCTAACATGTTTGTCCTTAACATTTTTATTCTCTAATAGGATATGCCTACTGTGGTTTTGTTGATAGGATAAATCAACATTTTCCCCCCATGGTTAGGAAATCTACAACTTATTATTATGTATGATTAGTTCATAGTTTTTAGGAACACCAATTAAAGAAAACACCTCACATTTGATTCAAAATATAAATAGATGTAGGAAGTATGTCCTTTGCAGAAAAGGTAGAAGGGTATTTTATGTTGGAATGAATGCAAAACTCTGACAAACTCTGCCATGGCACACTATGCCTGTGCTGGGCTGTTATTCCAATGCCATTTATCTAGTTGACAGGAATCACACATGAGAAATCTAGGATTAAATGATGAAAACTCAATATGTGACCTAGACCAGTCCCCTTTGTAATCAGATATCTAGTGTCTCCATCTTCCTTTATTTTAATGTAAATATTTCAAAGTGGCAAAGTTCAAGTTATATGACTTTTAAGTATATTTAGGAAATTAACATAGACCTGAATTTTCATGCAGAAGTTGAAGGATTTTATATTTTAAATAGAGCACAGTCACATCAATGGTACAAGTGTGCAGTACAAATCATCCATTATCTTGTCTTTTTCTTCTCCCATAAAGCTCCCTATCAACTCTAATTCTTTATTGAAGTCTATACTTGAAAACTAAACACTATCTTGAACACTAAAAGCCATTAAGTGGAAAAAATGTCTTGGAAGAGTGACAAGGTGATTGGCTACTTCAGGTCCAAATTTTCGTCCTTTAGAATCCTATCTCATCCTGCCTAGACCCTGCAATCTTGTTTCTAAATAAACCTAAATACAGTTTCTATATTTGCAGAATCTTGAAATTTCTGTTATAGGCTCTCCTGTGGATGGCAGCATGCAATTTACCCAGCAATATAAAATGTTGGAAATCTATTTCCTAACATATTATTGTAATGAAATATAAAATGTAACCAATCAATATATAACAAGTTGAACACATTCTATTCATTTTATAAAATACAAATTCAATAGCAATTGTAAACAGCTTGATGAATAAATCACAAATATGTCTGTTTTACATTGTGCTTGCCTTTTCTCTTTTTTGGATCTAGGGTTACATATTAAAACCTAACTTCAGGTTTTAGCCTATTCTGCATTCAGACTACTGTTTTATATCGCTCAGATTTAATAAAAAATATTAACAATTTAACTTGAATTTCTTAAATGGAAAAACTTGTTTCATGTTTTGATTAATTTTATGCCCTTCCCCTGCAACACACACAGAGACTTTTTTCATTGTCTATTACCTTGTTTTGCTTTTTGCTCTGACTTTTAAAAATTCNGTCCAGAAGCCGGCGACTGATCTGCCTCGCCCGGGAAGAGCAATGATGGTGCCAACTTGGGCCAGTGAAGCAACGTCTTCCACAACTAGAAGAACAAAACAACAGCAACTTGTCTGTTCCCCTTCCCCCAATTCCCCAATAAAAATCTTAAAAAAAAAAAAAGTGAGAGACAGAGGATCTCTCTATGCATTACACATGAAGGAAGGTCTGGTGAGGATGTAACGAGGTAGAAGGACGTGATGAGGTAGAAGGCTCTCACCCAACCATACTGGCACCCTGATCTCAGACTCCAGAACTGTGGGAAATAATGTTTGTTTTTGAAGCTACCCAGTCTGTAGTATTCTGTTATAGCAGCTCAAACTAATTAAGACATATCACAGATTTAACCAAATTAAGTCAGTTCAGTAATTAGTTGGCTTTTAAGGACAGAGGTATAGGGTTGGGACACACCTAAAAGGAGCTGTGTCTCATGTGTCTCGGCCTCTACCTATGTGTGTCTTGGATTGGATCATGTGTCTTAATTCCATTGTAAATTGTGACTGACACAGAGGAAAGACTCTTAATCTGGGACCAATTGCTTGTATCTCAACCAAGCATTGGCCCCACCCTACAGAGAACTCAAGAGAAAGACTATGTTTTGTGCTCCATCCAGGCCCACTGAGTGGCTGCTCAGGTGGAGAAAGAGCAGACACTGTTGAAACATTGGTAACCATTTGAAGATAACGAATTGTTGATGTACATAATCCAAAAGGTAGAAGGCTTATTAGGACCCTGTGGATTGCCTTTGATACTGCTGCTGCTGCTGCCTCTACCCCTGTCTCCACAAAAAGATTCCTAGAGTTACAGTACCCCTGTGGCATAGGGAAAGGGGTTAATTCAAACCCTACTTTGGTCAATGGTCATTAAACCCTGTAAAGAAAGCACTGACATGGGGTAGGCTCCTAGCCCTGACAATACTGATTTGAGGATTTCTGGAAGAAGCAACAGAGTAGAGAGGAACTACTCCACCACAAAATATACCTAGTAATGATAAAAAAGGAAGAGGGAGGCAAAGAAAAGGAGAAAAAGAAACCTGGATATTGGGAGAGGAGACAAACAACTGAAACTGAGGTCCACAAACTGACCTAATTGAAATGCAGAATTTACTAAAATAATTTACATAACAAAAGGATAAAAAGATGCTGACTAACATTTGCACTTCTACAACATGACAACATCGATTATGAATCAGCTTTAACATGTACTAAAATGCACCAATTGGCAAATCTTATAGCCTTAATTAAAATTGGGGCTAAGTTAATTATGCCTGGGGGCCTCGCTAAATTTAAATAGAGTACACTCTCCATACGCTTAGAGGAATTACCAACTATAAAACAGAGGGCAAGGAGGTGTGCCCCATGTTAGCTATCAGACTTTGTCTAAATTCTCCAATGTCATAGCAATCATTGTGCTAAAATATCACATAATGGGCAGGAACATTCTGACCTAATAAGTGATAAATTAAAATTAAACAGTCTTTGCCATTTAAAAATTGGCTTAGCAAAATGGTACCCCGTGAATATGCCCCTTCTCGTTCAGTTAAAATAATTAATATGATTCAATGTAAATGAAACCAAGGCCTTCAAGGATTGAAACTAATCATACAAAACTTTTTTTAAAGAGAAAGCGTGATTATTCTTACAGCTTCTCCATTTGATAGTCCAATTTGGCCCGGTCTCAAAACGACAAAGACAGAATACCATCTCCTAGTGAATTACCACAACCTTAATGACGTGTGCCACATGAAGGCCTCCTTACCAATGTTTTTGAAGTTTGAAATTACAGATTCCATCCAATCAGTAATGGGAAATGTTTTACTATTATAGATTTGGCTAATATGTTCTGTTCAGTGCCTGTGTTAACCTTTTTTAAGCCACAATTTGCTTTAACATTTTTTTTTTGGTCCAGTGTTATTAAGATATAATTGACATATAACATTGTATAAGTTAAGTTGTATGATGTGATGATTTGATACAGGTATCTATTGCAAAATATCTTAACTTCTGAAGGGACATAAATACATACTTGCCAGCAAGATGTTAATTCCATGCAAATTTCCCCAAGAGCTCTGGTATGACACTACCTTGATAAAATGCAAATTCAAAGGAGCTCAAAAAAGGTAATGGGCCATTGACAAACACAAGGTGCAAGCCCCTGCCATCTCTGGTAATTCCTGACAATTATTTGGTAAACTGAGGCCCTCCTCATCTCTGACACCATCAAAAAACAGCTATTAACCCTCTCAGTACCCACATCTTTTAGGCCTCCCTGGGTTCTGAAGACAACATAGTTTACAATTGTTTTGCTTTAGTTGTCTGTGCTGTAACTTGTAAATGAGCCCAGCTTGGATGGGACCCTCCAATGAAAGACTCTATTATTTTCCAAATTGAAATATTAATATAATAGCCACCCCTGGTAGTAGTGCCTGAAGGAGTCCAAGATAAGCCTTCATTTCAGAGGCTTTAGCAACTAACTCTCATGCCTCCTATAATCTCTGGACATCCCATGATGGCCATAATTTGCCCATGGTCTTCTGATGCAAGAAACTATCCACCTTTGCCTCATGCTATGTGCCATTATAGTGGCAATTGCTGTCCGTATACTGGGCTCTCCTGGAAATAGAAGCTCATGCAGACCCTAAGTTTGTGACTGTCCACACCTAGTTGGACTTGGGTTATGGAAGCAGCACACTATAGACTCCTCTCTGCAGGATGGAGCCAAACCTTAGCCCTCTAGCATATCCTACCTTCAGGAGGGGATGGCCTCCTTGTATTCAGTCCTTTACAAAATGCCACAGTGCTGGGGAGTTCATGCACAATGGATTTGTATAGTATCATCACATGTGATGGAGCTCAGTAGTGAGTTGCTACTTTTCATCTCTGGGATGTCCCTGATAAAGGATTGGACTCAAGGGTTAGCACAAATGGCCAAATTTCAAGCAGTCATCTTAGCACTGAATGCCCTGGCCAACAGCAGGCCTCGTAAGCATATTTTCACACATATGGGACATTGCAATTAGTCTAGCTGTTGTGTGCAGCCAAATGCAGTAAGAAAGATCCTGTCAACGGTTTCCTCCTTTGGAGTGAATACTCTGGGAATCGCTTGCCTCACAGATAGTCCAAATATAAATCAAGGTCATGCATGCCTCTATATATATTAAAAGCACAACATAAGGCCTCACTAAGACATTCCTTATCCCCTTTGGAGTTTCAGATATTAATGATCATGACCAAGGCATTCATTGCACTTCTCTGAGTACAGAATATTGGGCTCTTGAACAAAGCATTCAATGTAACTTTCACCTACTTTTTACCAGCTTCAGGCAGCAGGCCTCACAGAACACCATAATGGCTTAAAGAAGTTCAAGTTTAATTGAATGAAACATAGTATTTGTAGTCATCAGTAAACATCAGGAGTACATTATAATAAAGAATCTGAGTCCATAATTTAATATTGATGGCTGACAGTTTTATCCCTAGGTCATCTGTGCACACCTGGGCAAGATGCTAGGAAAGGCTGGCATGCTCACACTTTGGGGATCAGTAAGAGAGTCAATCCATGCAAGTCCTAGCCCACGTGTGGGAGCATGGATCCTGGCCTCACCCCCTAATCAATACAAACCTCAAGCAAGTCTCATTTCCTCACTCTCTCAAGCCATTATGGACCTACTTGGGGAAGCCAGCTCTCATCTCAGAAAGCATCATTACATAAGTAATAAACATTCTTTTATACTCTTGGTCTGTGTGTGGCATCATAAGTGTTGCATGCAAACCAAATTTTGAATGTGGATCCATTCTGCTTTTGCAGAGTGGCCCAAACACCTACCAACTATGACATTGTCATATTTAAGTCTATGGCATTAGCACACAGATGAAAAATTAGAGTACATGAAATAACAAGAGACCTAGAAACAGATCCACACATACAAGAATACCTAATACCTCAGAGAGATAGCACAGACTAATATGGACAGGACAAAGTTTTCGACAAATTTTTCATAAATAGGATAAATATAAGAAAAAACATGCCCTAAATCTCATATTATAAATAAAAATCAATTCTAAGTAGATTATAAACCTTAGTTGTGAATGAAAAAACCTAGAAAGCATTAGAATATAATATAGTTCACTAGACATATAAGAAGGTGCTGCACTCATTTGCAATCTGGTGAATGCAAATTAAAACACAATGAGATAGCATTACATACCTACCAGATGGGCAAGAATTTTTAAATCTAACAAAATTAAATGTCGGCAAGATTGTGGAACACTGGGTCCTCATAAACTGTTGATTTTACCATACCATTAAAAACAGTTTGTCACTAGCTAGAAAAACTTAAGATTCATATATTTTTATGACCCAGCAATTCCACTCCAGAGAAATTTCTACATATATACAACAGGAGGTATAAAAAAATTATATATAAAATCTTGTGTATGTAAATATATATTGATATGTATATATGTAT
>NW_017731568.1:2611680-2645727 GCF_001890085.2 Hipposideros armiger
CTGGATCTCACAGGGTCCTGGGATATTTATCAGGGACTGCAGGGGACTCCTAGGATGAGAAGCACTTGGGTGCCGCGGTGCTGGAGGCCCCTGTCCCAGACTTGTCTGAGAAGAGTCTGGCTCACACCACCCATCACGCAAACCTCAGTGCTGTGGATGCCTGCCCTCCCCGCGCCTCACACACTGCCACTCAGAGTAACAGTGCAGAGGCGCGGGCAAATGGGCTCTGGCCCAAATGCTAGGCAGGGGACCAACTGCCTAAGGTCCTGGATCGTGTTCACCAGATGGGTTTGCTAGTCCTTCCTGTCCCACAAATTTGGACTTTAAGGCAGCCATCGGGATGGAAAGATTGTTTAAGAGCTTATTGATATAGTGGAAGAAATGGGTACTGAGCAAATCAAGAACTCAGCACTCAACCTATCAATCAGAAGGCAATAGAGAAATAAATTGAAGGTAAGTTCAGTTGAGAAGGGCTAAATTAAGTAGCATATGTATTACATGAGTTATGGTTTTTATCCATAAATGTATTAATTAACTACGTAGGAAACGAAGGCTGTAGAGCGTAGAAAACAATTACCCAGTAAAATGAGACAGCGTGAGTGAATTTTAAATTGTATAGTTTAAACCATGAAATGTGTAAAATTTCAAAAATGGGAGAAATTAGTGAAAAATATAATAATGTTGGGTGGTAATGCAGATAATTTACTGACTGTCTACTATGTTAAATGCTTTCGGTATCTTATTCCTGTCATTAAAACTATAGTATTATTTTTAATTCTCATGATAATTCAGTAGGGAAGGAGTTTTTTTATCCCATTTTTCAGATGAGGAAACAGTGCCAGAAATTAATGAATTGGGACATAACATAAAATGGCAATTAATACAAAGCTGTGTTATGTATTAATTTTGTCAAATTAGAAAAATTAGTTCATTTCTTTAGGCTGCAATTTCTTCATTTGTACAAGGGGTGTCATAATCACAGTATCTATCTAAGTTTGTTATAAGGATTAAATAATATAACCCTTAGCACGTTGCCTAACCTCTCAATAAATTTATTATTATTATTATTATTATTAATCAGAATTATGCAACTAATGTGTTGCGGCATGGACTGAAGCCAAAGTTTGTATTTGCACAACTACTTATGCTCACATTGCTGTTATACAAACCTGCTTCAGTGTATGCTACACGGTAGATGATCAATAAATGTTTCTTGAACTGAATTAAACTCAGGAGTCACTGAGAATGTCAGTTGAATGAGTCATTCCATTGCAGCAACTGTCCATGCATCGTGACCATAACTGAGGACCCCTCCATATTAGGGTGTCTTGTTCTGATGAGCAGTAGCTCTTTCTGAGTTGTATTGTCTGTCAGAAATATATAACCGCATGTATGAGGGCAAGGAGTACAGAGGAATGATGTCTGATTAACAGCAATTCTATGGACTGTTTTCTTCCATCATGAACTCTGTTACTTTCTGTGAAGTGTCTGTTATAAAACTTAGTTTTATCCAGTTGTGCATTTTGTGCACTTTTGGGGACTTTTTCTTAAATATGAAGCTATGTTAAGCATGCCTCTCTTTTATCCCTAAGTTTTGCCCCGAGGCAGGTTTAAATTGCAGCTGTCACATTTACTTCCTTAAATGCTGCAGCTCTATTAATATGTCTAGCAGTCTCATTGCCATACTGCCACAGGCTCAGAGAATTTTGATGAAAAATGCCAAAGAAATGCCTTCTGTTTAGACAGTGGCTCTTAGACTCTGTCACTCTGTGACTTCAACCATATGTTCTGCCTCCAGCTATTGGTCCTTCTTCAAGACCCTGATGTCTTAAGTAGCTCAAGGTCAATACCCTGTTGTATTGAATAAAACCATAGATTTATATTTGGTCAAATTATTAATTACTATGATTATTTTACACTAATATCTAGTAAAATTCTTTCTTTTTATTCCTGTTTTAATCCACGAATATTTTTGGAATGCCCACCGTGTAGAAGATACTGAGTTAGGCTTGGAAAAAGACATAGATTAATTTAAGACCCTATTCTTGGTCCAACAAAATCACACAGTAGGGGGTGGCTGAGAAAGATTATTTGATACCTTACTTTGCATCGTAAAGAGCATGCATGGAATTTTCTCCAGTATTTATTTAATGCTAACTTTACTGTAAGAAAGGCATTTATTGTAAGAAACGTATTAAATATTTTCAGTGACTACCAAGAACTATTTTTAAAAATGTTGTAAAGGATAACACTGTAAAGACAAGTTGATACCAAGTTGCAAAGTGATATTCTAAAGAGATTGCTACAGGAAAAGAGAGTTGCCCAAAGTTGTCTCAGTAAATTCAGGAAAATAAGAGCAGGTTTATTTATTTATTTTTGAATTCAACAGCAGCAACATTTATTTGTCTCTTCATGCATTTCCCATTCCATAAATATTGGATGAGAGCCTACTAGGCGATGAGTGCTATAATGTTGGATATAATAGACTTGGCTTTGCACTTGTGGAATTTATAATCTAGTGGAAGACAAGAAACAAACAAGATGAAGCAGAACAATTTTATCTCATTTGCAAGTTGAATATCATTTTTGACTCCTTTGTCAGTCTTATAAAAAATTTAGGAGCAATGTTTTAATTTTGAGGCCTTGAAATATTATGAGAGCATTGCTTAGTGAAATTCTTCCTGCTAGAGATTGAGAGGTAAGCCTTGGAAGAGTCTGAAGTTTATTATAAGAAACTGAGTTTTGGTCGTGGTGCCTGCTGGTGGGTGTCAGATGGGACCAAGAATACTGAAAGTTTAGAATCCTCTGGGCAGCTGGATGACAGCCCTCTGTTCACTGCAAGCTTATTCAGTTGTAGGTATTAAAGACTTTCGTCATAAAACTTCAGCCCACCCAGTGCCTGGGTTAATGGAAACCAAATTCATATTATATTTAGAATTTCATACACCATTTGTGCCTGATATGTATTTTGGAATTTGGTTTCTCAACCGCACCGGTACATTCTAGGCTGGCTCTTTGTAGCCAAGTACTTGTTCTGGTTCCCTGTTAAGATGGGACCTGTGCCATAAAGTTCAGTCATATGCTAAGACACTGACCACCAGCCACTTCCTTGCCAGCTAACCTATGGGATATTTGGGTGTGTGTTTACTTCAAATTGGGAAGGATTCCTTTAAACTAAACAATTCCAGCCCCCTCTAAGTCCTCCACTCCACAGAGATGTTTTGCTTTCCTTGTCCCCATCCCACAGATGAGACCCTTTGGATGTGAATCCTACCCCTGGTTATATACTCTACTTATTTGGATATTGTGATGTGAACATTCTTGATGATACACTATTCTTGTGAGTGATGCTGCTGCAACCAATTTCCCTAGTTACCACTTGCTTGCAAATTGTGGTTTTGTGGAGAAACCTGAACATTGATGAAGCTAAAGATTTGTACTTAGGAAACCAGTAGGTCAGGCAATTTGTGGATTTTATACCAACCTTTGAGCCTTCTCAAAAATCTGGAGGAAATAATTAACACTGGAATGTGCCATTTACTACATGACTAGCTTGAATTACCTCTTTTAATTTACCTTAGACTTGTTGTGAAAGGCAGATAAACAGATGTAAGACAATAAAATCATCGTAGGCCTTTGAAGCAACTTCTGAAGGTCATCTCTTTCTTTTTACTTTACCTTTAAATAGTGTATTATCGAAGCCATTTAAAAAATATATGGGTCTTTTTTTGAACCACTGCAAAGTCTGATGTTTGAATATCAAGTTTAGGAAGCTATTTTAAATCAGAGAGCATGTGATGTTTTGACCACGATTCCTCTTTGAAATAACTGCACTTGGTTCATTACCAACGGATTTCAATTGACACTGTTTAAAAATTCAATTTCATATAAGAATATATATAATTCATAGAGATTTAATTTTGAAGCTGTTATTTTCTCTGCTCAAGTCTCAAGGTTAAAGCTACCGTTCCCAAGCAGTCTGATTCAATGAATACTGTGTGAAGTGTATGGTACGCAGTAGACCAATAAAAACAATCTGATTGATCTATCTCGTTATGGACTTGATGGCTTCCAAAGCACTAGCTATAAAATAAGCTAACTGGAAAATCAAAGCTTTAGTGACCTCAGAGGACTCTTCATCACATAGTGCAGTTTAAATCATGTTACTTTAAATTTAGATATCACATGCACAACACATTTTATATAACAAACCAGAGAAAACTTGTAAACAGCATTTTATTTTCCACCTTTCCAGGCTGGAACACTTGCACTAGTGAATAGCTTTCCAAGTACCAATCTCCTTTAAATGCTTAAACTTTAGTTTTGGCTGGATTTTAGGACTCTTGAGCCCTCTTTTAAGAGCCTCTACTCTTCTTTAAACGCTTCACTCCAAAGAGAACCTCTAGTCCGCTCTACATAGCTATCTCCCTAGCCACTTTATTTAAATATAAAAATCATTAGTTTAATTCCAAGATTTTAATTTGACACAATGATGGACAGATTTTTTTTTTCTATTAGTAACTGAATATCTATAGGCTACTGGAACAAAGAAAACAGTTTAGTGTAATGAGATAGCTGTGCCTAGTTGGTTTCATTTCCCAGGAAAGGTAGTTATTATTATAACAACAAAAGATAGTTATTAAGTTCTTAGACACTTGAGTCCATTTGATCCTACCAGACAAAATTGAAATTTGCATCATTTGTTAGCATTTGATTTTTAATGTATCTTTTTTCTTCTTCATAGCATTCTAACTTTTATCCCTCTACTCCAATATCCAGTGTCATAAAGGTAACCTCTAGATATCTAAGAATTGCCTTTGCCTATATATCAACAACTGGGTAGATTCCCTATGCTTAGTGACTATCTAATTTTCTTTTTTTTTTCAAAATACCTTTATTATAATACCCCATTTTTAAATTTAAATATATTTTTAATTTTTCAATTATAGTTGACAAGCAATATTATATTAGCTTTGGGTGTACAACATATTGATTAGACATTTATATAACGTATGAAGTGATCACCCCGATAAATCCAGTACCCACCTGACACCATACATAATTATTACAATACTACTATATCCCCTGTACTCTACATCTCCTTGACTATCATGTAATTACCAATTTGTATCTCTTAATCCCCTCCCCATTTCACATATCCCCAAACTCCTCTCATCTGGCAACCATCAGAATGCTCTCTGTATCTATGAGCTTGATTCTGTCTTGTTTGTTTATCCTGTTCTTTAGATTTCATGTATAAGTAAAATCATACGACGTTTTTCTTTCTCTGTGTGACTTAACTCAGCACAATACCCTCTTGGTCCATCCATGTTGTTGCAGATGGCAAAATTTCATTCGTTTTTGTGACAGAGTAATATGCCATTGTATATATGTACCACCTCTTTTTTATTCATTCATCCCTTGATGGACACACAGGTTGCCTCCATATCTTGGCTATTGTAAATAATGCTGCAATGAACAACGTTTAGCTGCACATGCACCTTCGATGTAGTGTTATGAATTTATTTGGGGGGAATACTTAGAAGTGGGATCACTGGGTTCTTCTTTGTCTCTTTTTAAGACTTTGTTTTATAGTCAATTTTGTTTGCTTCCATTTTCATGAAATATCTTTTTTCCATTCCTTTTCTTTCAGTCTGTGTGTGCTTTTGATCTGAGGTGTCTCTTGTATATAGCATATTTAAGGGTTTGTTTTCTTATCCATGCAGCCACCCTCTGTCATTTGATTGGAGCATTTACTTCATTTGCATTTGAACTATTGATAGATATGTAATTATTGCCATTCATATTTTTATCTTTTTTGTTCATCTTCTTAACATTTCTTGTAATACTGGTTTGGTGTGATGAACTTCTTAGCTTTTTCTTGTCTTGGAAGCTCTTTGTTTTTCCTTCAATTTTGATAGCTTTGATAGCTTTGCTGGGTAGAGTAATCTTGGTTGTGGGTCCTTGCTTTTCATCACTTTGAATATTTTGTGCCAGTCCCTTCTTGCCTACAAAGTTTCTGTTGAGAAATCAGCTGACAGTCTTATAGGAGCTCCTTTGTAGGTAACTAACTGCTTTTCTCTTGCTGCTTTTAAGATTCTCTCTTTGACTTTAACATTGGGCATTTTAGTTATGATGTATCTTGGTGTGGGCCTTTTTGGTTTCATATTGTTTGGGACTCTCTGCACTTCCTGGGCATGTATGTCTACTTCCTATTCTAGGTTAAGGAAGTTTTCAGTCATTATTTCTTCAAATAGGTTTTCAATTTCTTGCTCTCCCTCTTTTTCTCCTGCAACCCCTATGGTGTGAATGTTGGTATGCATGGTATTGTCCCAGAGGTCCCTTGAGATATCCTCATTTTTTGGATTAATTTTTCCTTTTGTTGTTCTGACTGGGTGTTTCCTGCTGCTTTAGCTTCCAAATTGCTGATTTGATCCTCTGCTTCATAATCTACTATTGATTCCCTCTAATGTATTCTTCATTTGAGTTATTATATTCTTTATTTCTGATTGGTTCTGTTTTATGTTTTCTATCTCCATTTTTGTGTTTCCTATCTCTTTGCTGAAGTTCTCCTTAAGATCAATGAGCATCCTTATAAACAGTGTTTAGAACTCGCATCTAGTAGAATTCTGGTCTCAATTTTGTTTAGTTCTTTTTCTGAAGCTTTGTTCTGTTCTGTTTCATTTGGGACATGTTTCTCTGTCTCCCCATTTTGGTTGCCTCCCTGTGTTTGCTTCTATGTATTAGGTAGAGCTACTGTGTCTCCTGATCTTGGTAGAGTGGCCTTATATAGTAGGTGTCCTGTGGGACCTAGTGGCACAGTCTGTTTGTACACCTGAGCTGGGTGCTCCAGATGTGTCTCGTGTTTGGGTTCTCATCTTGTAGTTGAGCCTTGGTTGCTGTTTACACATCAGTGGGAGAGAATGACCCTCAGGCTGATTGGTTGTGAGGACTGGCTATGACTACAGCGGAGGAGCTATTATGCAGGGGCTGACCTTATAGATCAGGATTTACTTTAGCAAAGCTGTAGTGCCTACTCAGTCTGTCCTTTGAGTGTGTTGTTTGTGGAGGTAGTTAGGTAATGCTCTGGTATGATCTGAAGCTGACCACCAGGTATGTTGGTTCTGGGCCTCTTGGGAGGGGCTCTCGTGCAGGCAAAGTTCAGCTGCTGCCTGTGCCCTGCCCAGGGCCACTTGGTATGGGCTACAAAGTGATCTGCAGATGGTTGTCACTTGTGCTAGGTCTGTTACTGCCTGGGAGAGCCTAAGCTGTGAACTGAGGCCAACTACCACTAATGCCAGGCTTGGAGCTGTTCAGCAAGAAGTACAGGGTAAGCTGAGGTCAAATGCTGCTTGTTTGAGGTTTGTGAACCTTTGACTCATTTTAGTAAAGTCTGCAGCATGAGCCAAGACAGGCCCTTTGTATAGAAAAGCCTCAGAAGTGGCTTGGGTGGGCCCGCAAGTTGGGTGGGGCAGGGCTCAGGGAGTTACCAGGGTGGTTGCCAACGGTGTTAACCAGGGTGATGGAGACTGAGATATGGCACCTGCCTGCATCTGTAATCTGGGTAGGAGAAACAGCTCAACAAAGGAACAATAGCTTCTGCTAGTACTTCTGTCTGAGAGAATGCGGCCTCTCTATTCTTCTACCTGAAGCCAGACTATTCAGTTCCTCTC
Organism: Hipposideros armiger; assembly: GCF_001890085.2. Taxonomy (NCBI): domain Eukaryota; kingdom Metazoa; phylum Chordata; class Mammalia; order Chiroptera; family Hipposideridae; genus Hipposideros; species Hipposideros armiger. Next base: position 2,619,354 of record NW_017731568.1, read on the forward strand.
TGTATGTCCCTGTCACCTTTCAAGCTGCTGCCCAGCATTAGAGCTCAGAGTGAGTGAGTCAATCAGCGAGTAAAGCCATGTGTGGGTCCTTTGAGAGGAATACTTGAGACTCCAGCCACCTTCCATCTCACTCAGTCACAATCTTTGCTGGTTTTCATAGCCAGACGTCTCTTTCTAGCACTGGAAGCCTGGGCTGGGGAGCCTGGTGTGAGGCTGGGATCCCTTGCTCCTCAGGTGGGATCTCTGCAGCTGAGATATCCCTCTCTATTTTTAACTTTCACACTCAGATGTGGGACCAGCTTGTACAGCATCTCTGCTCCTCCTACTAGTCTCAATGTGGCTTCTTCTGTGTATCCTCAGTTATAGGACTTCTGTTCAGCTAGACTTCAAAAGATTTTCAATGATGGTGGTTCTGTAGTTTAGTTGTAATTTTGATGTGGTTGTGCGAGGAGACAAGCACAGAATTTATCTACTCTGCCATCTTGAATGGAACTTCAGGTGCCCCGTTTTTAAGGACCACTTTCTCTACTATGTATCTGTGAAATTAAATTGTAATGATACATGAATGGATGGTGGTTTTATTTATTCATTAACTTATTTAAAAATGATGCATTATGAACCAATCATTACAGAGGCACTGTTATATAGAAAGATCTCCTTCTCTAAGGCATTCTTAATTTTAAGTGGAATGTCAACAAGAAAACATGATGATACAGATGGGATTAGTTACTATAATAGAGCAAGGTACAGATTGATAAGGCATTAATAGACACCAACATTAATTGGGAGATTTTCTGGAGGTATATGAAATAGACTTTGACAGTCTTGAAGGACAGAGAAGCTATAACTGGGTAGCAAAGAGAAAGAGAGATATCACAACCAGAGAGACCTCATGAAAATGGCATGGATGATGAAAGCATGATATCGGCAAGGGATTTGCAATATGTTTAATATTACCTGAGAGTACAAGAGAAATGTTTGAGAAATGAGGGCTGGGGAGTTTTCAAAGGTCAAACATGAAAAGACTCGTATGTTGTACTAGTAAGTTTGAATTTAGTCATTGCCAACTTTGGGGTCAGATTAAGTTTAAATTCTAACTTTGCCACTTACTGGCTATATACCTTGGGGCAAGTTACTCAGGCATTGTTATCTCATTTGTAAAGTGGAAGTAATAATGGAACCTACCTCTTATAGTCAATATGAGAAATGGGTTAATACATATATAACTCTTAGATCAGGAACTGTCCTATAACAATCACTCAATAAATCATCAACATCACAATTATTATTGCTGTTTCTACTATTAATCATTTTGGCAATAGAGACACATTGAAGGGAACCTCACTTATTCAGATGTGTCTAAGACTGAGTCCCTTTTGATCAAATGTGTTTTTTAAGGTTCGTTCTGGCAGCAGTAAGCAAAATGGACTTTGTGTGGTAGAATTGAAACTAGAAACAGGAACATTAAGGGCATTTGTAGTGTATCAGGTGAGAGATCATGCAAGGAGAGACTAAAGCAATGGTGTTGCGGTGCAGGGAGAAGAAATAGATGAATATGAGTAAAAGAGAGTTTAATGAGAAAACTTTGTGTGATATGGTTATTAAGTATATAGATAACCAAGTCTACTACAAGCTTTCTGACTGGTTGGCAGTATCATTCACTAATTCAGGGAATGTAGGAAGGGGAGCTGGTCTAAAGGGTCAGATGATGAGCTGAGTCCACTCAGATGTATAGTGACTGCTACACAGTGGGTTCAGAGCTCAAAAGAGATTCTGGAGCGCCATCAGTAAATATGTGTTAGACGAAATTATAGGAGTAGATTAGCAAAGGAGTATGTATACTGCAAGAAGAATAGAGGGCCTATGATGAAATCCTTAGGATGTACCAACAATTAAGAGAAGGGCAAATAATAAAATAATCATAGTGTCAGACACATTTTCTAAGGGACATGGTGAAAGGGAAGCACCAGTTTCACCTTAAAATGTGAAACAGAAAACCCCACTAGCTTTGATCAGAACACTCCAATAGCTTTCTGTTGTGATTGGCTTGAAGTCCGATCTCCTTATGTGGTATTGCTTCTACCATGCTACTCCTTGATCACTCTGCTTCAGCCACACCATTCTTCTTTTCCTTCTTCAAACACATCAAATTTGCTCAATGTTTGGGGTGTTTGAACTTGTTACTCCTTTGACAGGAGTGCCTTCTACTAGACTGACATTTCTCAGCTCAAATAGAACCTTCTCAGAGAGGCCTTCTTTGACCTACCTAGCTAAAATAATCCCTACTTCAAAGTCCCCTTCTCTGTCAGGCTATCTTGTTGTGTTATATTATTTGATGCTTCCTGAAACTATCTTGTTTGTTTATCTGTTACTTCTTTGTTGCCTATTTTTCTACACTTGAATACAACCTTCATGAGAACAAGGACCTGCTCTATCTTTTCCAGCACTTGATCTTCTGCCATTGAAGGTATCTGATGCACAAAATAAGTTCATTATATATTTGATGAATAAATGGGTGTATGAAGTAGTGAGAAGGGTAGGTACTAGGTAAAGAAAAAACAGGAAATACATATATTAAAACACTCAGAAGGAAGATTAATGGTGCCAAAACACATAAAATAATAGTTTTTACTGAATTTAGCAAAAGGGGGTCACACATGACACTCGTAGGAGTAATTTCAGTAAAATATTTTTAGCAGAATTCAAATACACAGGCTTGAGGAAAAAAGAAAACAGATGAGTGAAGAAACAAAATGGATTCTAACCTTTCAAGAAGTTGGACTGTACAGAAAGGAAGGAGATAAAGAAATATTTAGAAGATTAGCTCTTGTGAAGTAAGTACAAATGAACAAATAATCCAAAAACAACTACTATAGTGTTAGAGGCACATTGTGAAAGCTATAAGGTCAATGTTTTTGTTTGTTTTCTTTTTATTTTGAAACATTTTGAACTTAAAAAGTTGTAGAAATAGTTCAAGGAACTCCCATGTACTGTATTATTGATCTGTGGCTGGGAATCTGCAGATGTGGAGGGCCAATTGTGGTTATACCTGATTTTCGACTGCATGGGGGCTGGTGCCCTAACCTCAGTGTTGTTCAGGTGTCAACTGTATTCTTCAGTTGGAGACCTCATTCAAGTTCCAGCAGTTATCCTATATAGTCTTTACAGCAAAATGATCCAATCTAGGATTTCATGTTTTACACAGTTGTTTTGTATTCTAGACTTTTATATTATGAAACAGTTCCTCAGTTTTTCCTTGACTCTTATCACTTTGATATTTCTGAAGATTGCAGAGTATTCATTTTGTAGAATGTCCCACAAATCGGTTTATGTGGTGTTTCTTGATGACTAGATCCAGGCAATACTGTTTGGCTGAAATATCATGGAAGTGATGCTTTTTTATCTTGATTGCCTACTATCGAGCGATATATGCTATTGATTTATCCCATTACTGGTGATTTTAACTTTCATTATTTGATTTTGTAATTGTAAAATCACTTTTTTACCCACTTTTTCTCATGGTTAATTAGTAAACGTTCTGTGGAGAGGAACGTTGAAGTTATACAAATTTCTGTTTCTCATCCTGCTTTCACCCACTATTTTTAACTTCCATTGGAATTTATTTCTTGAATTCATCATTACTGCAATTGTTGTCAACTTTTGATTTTTCTAATTCCAACTTGCCTTCCTCATTTGCTAGCTATCATTTTATTATAAGGAAGAGCTATATGAATATAAACTCATGAATTGTTATTTTATTCACTTGTTTGTAAACATTTTTATGATTTATTTTGATGCTTAAATTGTCACAGGTTTGCACATTGGTTTTTTGTTTGTTTGTTTGTTTGTTTTGTTCTTAAATAAATACAGTATGGGAATAATTCTGAATGCTTCATGTTTTGGGAAAATGAGCCAGTGCAGCAGTGATTTTTTAATCTTGGCTGCACATCACAATCACCTGAAGAGCTTTTAAATATCCTAGTACACAGGCCATACCTCCCACCAGCTACATGAGAATCTTTGGAAGTGAAACCCAGCAATAATTGTTTTTTAGACTCTCCAGGTGATTCCTATCTGAAGCCAAGTTTTCGAGCCAGTGCAAGAGAGAGTGGCATATTAGGAATTCAGGAGAGATAAGAGATAACTGATACATGAAATGTCTATGAAAATTGGAGAAAATTAAATTCATGTGACAGGAGGAGAAATTTGCTCTGGAAAAGAGGTCATAAGGATATACATAAATATAAGAGCCGGTTCCAATTTGTTTTCAGTAGGAGGGATTAGGAAGTGAGGTGTTTCTCACTTAGAAGTTGCTATTTTTTTGTGAAGGAGCAGGTCAATTTGCATGGTGAGATTCAGGGTAAATGCAGGTGGAGGTTGGTGAGACTTGAAATAACTGTTGTGAACAATTAGAAAATATTATGACCACAGAACAGTGAGATCCTATTGAGATACTGGAGAACATTTCTTGGGCACTAACACAAAATTACTGATACTTTTCTCTTGAATTTGCATTTAATCAAGTTGATGCAGAACAATAAGAGGTCCAGAAACCAAAGGGTTAGGTTGAATTACAAGGCCTAGTATCCACAGAAAAGTGAACATAGGAAGTGTCCAATTGTGAGAATATGATGACTGTCAAAGAAGTGAACATATTCTAAACGCCTTCAACAGGAATGGTTGGATTTTCAGGCATTGTGGCAGCAATTGTATTTTAGGCCACGAGAGTTATTTTCAGCAGCCTTAAGTCACCTTTTTGTTAGATAGATTGAAAGTGGAAACTAAGTGAATGTTATCTTATTTTGCATACGCTGTGCTCAGGGGCCTGCCATGTTGCAACCATCTGAGGTATATCACAGTCTTCTACATGGGCTTCTGCCCGTATGGTTTGTGGTTTCTTAGCTTTATCCTTTTATAGTTGCCACTGTCCTAATTCTGGTTCTTCAGATTTATTACTTCTGTGTGTCTGTTTTCAGCATGATTATGTATCTGCTACCTAAACCCTTTCTGGTAGGTAAACTTCATAGGTAGGCTATTTTAGGGAGACTACCATGCAACTAGCTCTATTTACAATCCTGCTGAACCAAAAATATTCTCTTTAGTTTACGGTTGTCTTTTTTTTTTTTTTTAATAAGCTTGTCATGGGAAGACTGATTTTTATTTTCTTAGGTAAAAAATAAATGTTTCAGTCAAGGTCTGGGCCACAGTCTGATACTTGTAACAGGTATAAGATTTCAAGTGTGAATACAGACATTATACTAGAGTTTTTAGTTTTTAAATATTTCTTCATTATTTTTATTATTTGTGGCTGTCTTATAGAAAGATAATAGTTCTATTATGACAAATAGAAAAGATTATGTTATGGTAAAAACAAACCCACTGTTCACCTACTTTTAAATAATTTTTAGAAAATTGGTGAGTAGGAATGGACAATGAATAATCACGTATACAGCTATTTAAAGGAAGAAAAACTAATGTATTAAGATAGATGTTGGAGAAAACTTCTTAAGCTCAGTATCTAAGAATGTGATAAAAAAAAGTACTGTGGCAATGAAACCAACCACAATATCCCTACATTAGGCAGTTATAGTGTTTCTGTACTACACAAACACATAGCTCTGGCTGCTTTGACTTGTATATGGGCAATGGTAGAAAACAAGGGGGACTCCTGAGAGTATATGGAATGGAGAAATGAAGAAAGACATGAACAGCCAGGATAGATGCTGTCCAGTTAATCAGCTTGTACAACTAAAATAGTTGATTGTCTTAAGACAGAGAGTCCAGAGAACATAGCAAGCATAGGCATGATTTAAGCAGGAAGTCCAACATGATGACCAAGGGAAAGAGTTACCGTCAGGTAAACAAATCAGACAAATGATGAGCCATGGAAGCTCTGGCAGTTTTTCCACAATTATCTGTCCCTTCCCTCATCAGTGAACAGGCAACAGCTTTGGAGAAAGAAAAGGCTAGATGCTTGTGTGGTTACCAAGTATTTTTAATACTTTGAGTGCTAATCATTCCAGTTAAAAACCATGATGTGGATATCAAAGATCTCAAGCTATTCTCAGGAGACTTGAGATCGTGAGATAATTATAAGAGTAGCTATATAGCCTATGTTAATGTTTTTAAGAGTGATAGCAGCCTTAGGGTCATGTAGAGGCAACATTAATTCAAACTGCCAACCGTTGAGCTGGGTTCAGAATTTTAAGAATGCAAAAACCAGTGAATCTTTCTAAAGAAATTTTTTTTTCTGAATAGGTGTTATAAATTGGCTACCTGACAAAAATCCAAATTATGGGTGCCTGATGCAACATATGTTTGTATTTGACTATCATTAATGATTGCTGCTTGGATTTGGAGCTTTGTCAGCACATTATTAATAAACTGAAGTAGTGTTACGAATCACATAAGTTTCACTACTATATGTGAGTTTTGTACTGTACGAAATAATTGTTGTAGGCAAGAATCAAAGACCCACTCTCCTCTAATCATGCCCGTCTCTTTCTTCCTCACACTAACCTTATGACAATACACCCATAAGCACACAACCATCTATCTGGCTTTGGAACTAGCAAAACACAAGTTTTGGTTATTCAAGTCTTACAGTTCTCCCTTACTTTCTATCAATATTTTACTTTTCATTAATTAGCATTGGATTTAGTTTTAATAGTTATTAATAAGATTAACAGCTTTTCAGAGAATTTTTTCAATGTTTATACTTGATTTTAAATTTGGAGTCTATCTCAAAAAAAAAAAAAAAGGAAATAATATCCTCAGATTATTTGTCTTAGTTGATGTGTTACCATCTAGGATTCTGCTTGAAAACTACAGGATTTTATTGAGATTTATTGGGTGTGGGAAAAGTCATGACATATTTTTTCTATGTTTTTCATTGTGAAAATGCGTCATGACTTTTTCAACAACCCAATACATAACTGCAAGTTTTAGAAATACTTAGATTAATAAAATATGACTGTTAATGAAAGCTTAACTTCTAGAATGCATCTTTTTTTAATAGTGTTTTATTTTTTCATTAGTTTCAGTTGTACAAAGCAATGTAATAGTTAGATATTTACACCCCTCACAAAGTGATAATCCCCCCAATCTACCAGCCCTCTGACATCGTGTATAGCTGTTATAATACCATTAACTATATTCCCTATGCTGTACTCCACATCCTGTGACTATATATATTTTTAATTATAGATGACATTCAATATTATTCAATTTCAGCTTCAGGTGTATAGCACAGTGGTCAGGCATCTATACAGTCTTTGAAGTGAGCCCCCTAATAAGTCCAGGGCCCATCTGGCACCCTACATAATATTTACAACATTATTGATTATATTCCTCAAACTGTATTTTATATCCCTGTGACTATTATATATTATACCTACTAATTTGTACTTTCTAATCCCTTTACCTTCTCCTCCATCACTATGTCCCTCCCATCTAGCAACCATTAGTTTTTTCCCCCCTATATCTCTGAGTCTATTTCTGTTTTGTTTGTTTGTTTACTCTGTTCTTTAGATTCCACATATAAGTGAGATCATATGGTATTTGCCTTTCTCAGCCTGGTTTATTTCACTTAGCATAATGTTCTCTAGGTCCATCCGTGTTGCTGTAAATGGTAACATTTCATTCTAAAGAGGGCATACAGATGGCCAACAGACATATGAAAAAATGCTCAACGTCACTAACCATTAGAGAAATGCAAATAAAAACCACAATGAGATACCACCTCACTCCTGTCAAAATGGCTATCATCAATAAATCAACAAACATCAAGTGTTGGTGAGGATGTGGAGAAAAGGGAACCCTTGTGCACTGTTGGTGCAGCCACTATGGAAATCAGTATGGAGGTTCCTCAAAAAATTGAAAGTGGAACTACCTTATGACCCAGCAATTCCACTCCTGGGTATCTATCCAAAGAAATCCAAAAACACTAATTTGAAAAAAAATATATTCACCCCTATGTTTATGTCAGAACTATTTACAATAGTCAAGATATGGAAACAACTGAAATGTGCATCAATAGATGATTGGATAAAGAAACTGTGGTACATTTATATATACAGTGGAGTACTACTTAGCCATAGAATACATCTTTTAATCTGAACAATCTCCATTGGTAAATTGAAATTCTAACTATTGATCTTTACACATAACTCTTTTGGAGTGAGTTTGTGTGTGATCTGTCTATCTCTATATCTACTTATAGATAGATAGATAGATAGATAGATAGATAGATAGATACAGTAAAATGTTGGATTGCAAGTAACTTGGTTTGTGAGTGTTCCGCAAGATGCGTAAACATTTCTAATACATTTTAACATGGTAAACGAGCAATGTCTTGCAATATGAGTAGTTTGTTTCCGGAACAAATTATGCTCACAAATCAAGGTATTTCTCTCTCTCTATATATATATAAAATGTATATGTATTCGGTTGTTGGAAAAGTCATGACGCATTTTTGCAACAAAAAAAAATAGAAAAAATATGTCATGACTTTTCCGACAGCCCAATATATACATTATATATATATATATATATATATCCCCATATATATATATATATAATGCCATTTTTCTATTCTCCTTACGTTTGACTCTTTCTTTGACATTTTGTCTGTCAAATATCAAATAGAATTATCTCCGGAAACTTGTAACTGCCATTGATGAAAACCCACCCTCACCAGGTTCTGTAATTTTTTTTCTGGGCATATCTGAAGTGGTAATTCAGAAGGTTAGAGTGTTGATTATTCTGTAATCATTTTCTATAATTTGGAAGTTGGCAAATGGATAGTCAAATGTACTGCTATTTTAGCAGAGTACAACATATATCAAAATCATAAATAGTGGAAGGGTGTTTTCCCTTGATTGGAATTTCAACCAAATGTAAACAAAAATTTTGGGGGAAATATCTTGCTCTGTTGCCATATTTTTCCCCTTTATAATTTATCAGTTTAATTAACTTTGTAGAGGTGTCTTTATTTTTTAGCCTTTGATCAATAACATCAACAATGGATAGAGAAATTTTTTTACCTCCTAAAATGTACCAGGTTTTATAATAATTTAACAGTAATACCATTTACTATGCATTAGGCAATGTTCTAAGGATTTGATGAATGTCAATTCACTTGATCTTCACTAGAACCCAGTGAAGTATATGCTGCTATTATCTCCAAATTACAAATGAAGAAACTAAAGAATAGAGAGGTTAGGTAACTTTCCCATGATCACACAGCCCAGGCCATTTTGTATGAGATTTATCAATGGGCTACACATTGAGTAGGATTAACTGTTATTGGAAAAAGTATCAGGTCATATTTTGATTGTATGATGTATGAGATGTACTTGATTTTGATTAATTGTCATTTAATGATATATAACTTGGACACAGCTTTGAATTATTATGCTTAAATTATTAACTGACGCATAATATTCATACTCATTTAATGCAGCATGCACAACTTTCCTCAAGGCCATTTCCGTCTCTCTCTTCTTTCTTCAATCCAGCTATTGCTGTCAACTATACCCCCCCACTCCCATCCAAACTAGAACAGAAAATAGTTAATTTGAACTGAGCATATGGAGAACAAGGCCTTTTTATAGTATTCAAGATTGGTTTCCACAAAGAATAAAATGAGCAAAACAGCTTCACAATGGTAGAAGACTTTTGAATAAAGGAAGCAGCATGTACAGCTGTAGCTAATTACAAATTTGGGCTTCACTTTTGTTAACAGCAGACTAATGTTTGCATACACAGTATTTGTTTCAAATAAATAGCTTTAATAAGTGGGGAAAGTAAGCAAAAAGGCAGTAAGCAATACAATGCCGGGGGTAGTTACAGCCATGTTTGCAAAAGCCACAAATGCAGTATATAATTATCTTAATATGAAAAATAGAGATTATCTCATTTTAAGTTCCTTATTAGGAATAATTCTAATGTTTGAATACTCTAGTATTTGAACATTGGTCTGATTCTGACTTAATTTTCTTGATATGCTACTTACGTAGCACATAGGACTATAAAGTAATGTAGTTTCAGTGAATAAATCCTTATCGATGAAGTAAGATATGTGAAAGCATACTTGATGATATATTTATAGCTTTTAGTTTGATATGATTTACCAACCCAATTAAGGATAATACTGAAAGACTATTGAGAGATAATATAGTTCAGCTCAAGTAAGACTACTGACAAGCCGTCTCCTCCACTATTTTCCCCTCACAAATAAAGGTACCAGTGCTTTTTATACTGCCATGATAATAGCAGTGTAGAGCTACTGCATTACATTACAAGACCTATAGGGAAACCAAAACAACACATTAGCTGTGGAGTCACAGAAAGGGATTCTATAATCATCTGAATGATCCTCTGTTTTGAGAGGCAAACAAAAATTAATACAGAATATAATTACAGAGCAACCATTATGTAATAATGACCATAACATAACTGAAGTTGGCATTCTGGTAAAAGAAGGAAAAAAAAAACAAAATCTAAAACGTTGTCTGAAAAGCTTATGACTGTCCACAGAGAAACCCACGCACAAACGTTGATAACAGCTTTATTTATAATTGCCAAAATTTGGAAGCAAGCAAGACGTCTCTCAAGAGTGAATGGAGCAAGAAATGTTGGTACGTCCTTACAATGGAATATTGTTAAACAATAAAAAGAAGTGAGCTATCTAGCCCCCAAAAGACCTGGAGGAGCCTTAAATGCACACTGCTAAATCAAAGAACCCAATCTGAAAAGGTTACACACTGTTATGATTCCAGCCTATATAACATTTTTGAAAAGACAAAATTGTAGAGACAGAAAGATCAGTGGTTGCCTGGGGATCAGGGAGAGAGAGAGAGAGAGACAGAGAGAGGTGAAAAACAAGAGAATTTTTTAGGGCAGTGAAACTATTCTGCATGTTACTGTAATGTTGGATACATATCATTCTATATTTGTCAAAACCCTATCCAGTGTTCAATACAAAGAGTGAACCTAATATAAACTATGGATTTTAGTTAATAATTATGTATCACATTTGGCCCACCAATTGTAACAAATGTACTACACTGATGCAAAATGTTTAAATAGGGGACTCTAGGTGCAGGTGCAGGAGTGGGGCAGGTAAAGGAGTATATGGGAACTCTATTTCTACTCAATTTTTCTATAAACCCAAACTGCTTTAAAAATTGTCTATCAATTTTAAAAAACTGTGATTAGTATTAAAGAAAAATGAAAAGGGAGTTATTTAAAACTCAATAACAGAAAGTCTGAAGTTACCTAAGTAAGGTAAAATCAATTTAAAATCATTTCTACTGAGCACTGTCTAACATTTTCTCCTAAACTCACATTAAAATGTTTTTTCTTAAATTACAGAAAAATGCTAATGTTAAAAACACTGAAATTTAATGTTGACTTCAATCAATACTCTTTTGATTCTAATAATACTCTTCTATTGCCAGAGCTGTTATTACTTTTTGTTAGGTAAAAGCTCAGTGGAAATGACATGAGAAAAAAATTATGCATTTATTATTTTTGCCTATAAGTAGGGAGGCAAAGGAAAGAGGGCAGCTAGTGGTAATAGTAACAGGTATATTTTAAATTGGACACCAAAATCAAATAATATTTTTAAATGCCTTTAAACTACAATAATTATATAAAAACTAGATAATAAAGAGAAAATTTATTCTCTTTATATTTCTGGTGAAACAGAAACACCATTAAACTGAACTAAAGGTTTGCCTTAATTTTTAATAGGAATATGGTAAAGAAAAATTTCAGTTTTAAAATAGCCTTTGAAACAAATAGGGTTGCAGTATTAGATTGCAAATTAATATATGGACAGGCTGTTCTGGACATCATTAGTTAACTAAATGAAGACAGATTACCTGGGCTGCATGATATGTTTCTTAAATTTTAAAGGAAATCTTTTGGTTGAAAATATAAAATTATATTTTAAACTAGCAAGAAGCACAAGGGGTATAGTATACCAATTTGCAGGGCTGCCAGATAAAATTTAGAATACCCAGTGAGATCTAATTTCAGATAAACACTATATTTTTCTTTTTTAATATAAATATGCCCCATAAGGTATTTGGGGCATTTTTATGCTGAAAGTTATTCATTTTTAATTTAATTTAAAATTTAACTGGGTTTATTTTTATTTGTTAAATCTGGTAACATGACACTTTGCCAATCGTGTACATTTAGAGGATTGAAGTGGGTACAATTTAACCATTTAGTCTCACTTTTACACATATTGATTTTTGGAATTTTCAAAAATAAAAATGATAATGGACTACTTAAGCACTAATTTCTTGAATGCTTCTTATAATGTTCTGTGTTAAGCTATGTTGGTAAATAAAGGTTCTGTCTTCATACACAATAGACAGATGAAGCACAGACAGATGATTATAACAGACCTGACTTATTTTTAATTTGATGTAAAATTGCATATAAAGGGGCAACTATTGCATGTGATTGATGCAGACTTTCAAGAAATCTTCAATACATGTTCACACAGCAAAGGCTATTTAAATAAAAATGCTGTCAGAAGCTAGTGGGGAATATTTTACAAGGATGAATCAGATAGAAAAGATATATAGACACTTATGTGGCAGGAGCAGCATAAGTATCAATAGAGAATTCACCAGAGATAAGGATTTGACCAGTTTCCTTTAGCATTTATATGCACTACCTGTTAGATAAAATGCACACTAAAATTCCCAACTTGGATTGAAATGTCAACCTGATGAGGATGAACAGGATATTTTTAGGATACGAAGAGAGTAATCATAACGTGGTAAAATGAAGTCCAAGGTTGGGGATTGTGATCTTGGCCCCAATGTTGAAATTCATTTGACCAGACATGTGGAGGTTTATTTCTCGATTCTCTATTCTGTTCTATTGGTCTACATGTCTGTTTTTATGCCAACACCATACTGTTTGATTACTATAGCATGTAACATGTTCTAAAATTAGGAAGTGTGAGGCCTCCAGCTTTGTTCTTCTTCCTCAAGATCGTTTTGGCCATTTTGGCACCATACAAATTTTAGATTTTTTTTTTTTAATTTTAGGATTTTTTTTTCTATTTCTGTGAAAAATAACATTGGGATTTTGATAGAAGCTATATCAAATCTATGGATCACTTTAGGTAGTTGTGGATATTTTAACAATATTAAGTCTTTCAATCATGAACAGTTATTTGCATCTTTTTAATATTTCTTTGATGAACAATTTGTAGCTTTTAATGTATAAGTCTCTCACCTCCTTGCTTAAGTTTTTAAGTAAAATATTAACTTATATTTTCCTTATGGTATAAAATTGGAGTAAGGTTAGAAGAAACACTTGACATCACTTAAGTACCTAATTCACCTAAATACTAGTACTCCACAACTATTGCTTATTTGGATTTCTCCACCACTATTCCCATTGTTTTCTTTTTTTTTTTTTAAAGTTTTTGGCATATAGAACAACATAGTGATCAGACATTTACATAATACACAAAGTGATAACCCCAACAAGTCTACCCATCTGACAGTGTACAGTTATTAGAACGTTATTGACTATATTCCCCATTCTGCATTACACATACCTGTGATTATTTTTTAAAATTGTAATTGACATTCAATATTATTTTATATTAGTTTCACGTATACAGTGCAGTGGCTAGGTATTTATATACTTTATGAAGTGCTCCCCCCAATAATTCTACTACCCATCTGACACTATACATCGTTTTTACAATACTATTGACTATATCTCCATACTGTGCTTTACATCCTCGTGACTCTCCTGTAATTTTGTACTTCTCAATCCCTTCACCTTTCTCACCCAGCACCCCCCACACACCCCATCTAGTAAGCATTAGTTCTTTCTCTATATCTATGGGTCTATTTCTGTTTTGTTTATTTTGTTCTTTAGATTCCACATATAAGTGGGATCACATGGTATTTGTCTTTCTTAGCCTGAGTTATTTCAGTTACAATAATACCTCTAAGTTCATCCATGTTGTTGCAATTGCTTGGTTAAGTTTATTCCCATGTTTTATTCTTTATGATACTATTGTAAGTGAAATTTTCTTCAATTCTTTTTCAGATTGAATTTTATTAGTATATAGAAATGCAACTGATTTTTGTATGTTGATTTTATATTTTGCAACTTTACTCAATTCACTTATTAGTTCTAACAAGTGTGTGTGTGTGTGTGTGTGTGTGTGTGTGTGTGTGTGTAATCTTTAGGGTTATCTAAATATAACATGTCATCTGCAAATACAGATCATTTTAATTCTTCCTTTGGATTTGGATGCCTTTATATCTTTTTCTTGCTTCATTTCTCTGCCTAGGACTTCCAGTACTATGTTGAATAGAAGTGGCAAGAGGGAACATCTTTGTCTTGTTCCTGATCTTAGAGGAAAAGATTTCAGCTTTTCACTGGTGAGTATGATGTTACCTATTATATATGTTATATATATATATATATATATATGGATTTTATTATGTTGAGGTAATTTCCTTGTATTCCTAATTTGTTAAATGTTTTTATTATGAGTATTTAGTTTTCTTCAATTGCTTTTTCTGCATCATATAAAAATCTTATGATTTTTATCTTCCATTTTGCAAATATGGTGTATTGCATTGCTTGGTTTTCATATGTTGAACCACCTTGCATTCCAGGGCTATGTCTTACTTGATCATGGGGTGTGATCTTTCAATGAGTTGTTGAATTTGGTTTGCTAATATTTTGTTGAGGATTTTTGCATCTATATTCTTCAGGCATACTGTTCTCTAATTTTCTTTTCTTCTAGTGCCCTTATCTGGCTTTGGTATCAGGCTAATACTGGTCTCATAAAATGAGTTTTCAAGTGTTCCTTCTGCTTTAATTTTCTGCAAGAGTTTGAGAAAGGTTGGTGTTAATTATTTCTTTGAAAGTTTTGCAGAATTCTCCTGTGGAGGCTTCTGATCCTGGAATTTTCTTTTTTGGGAGGATTTTTTAAAAATTTGATTCAATCACATTACTAATTATAGACCTGTTCAGGTTTCTATTTCTATGATTTAGTCTTGGTAAGTTTTATATTTCTTGTAATTTATCTACTTCTTCTATGTTGTCCAATTTGTTGGTGTATAATTGTTCATAACAGTCTTTCATGATTTTAAGATTTCTTTGGCATCAATTGTAATGTCTCCTATTTAATTTCTGATTTTAATTACTTGTCTTTCCTCCTTTTTCTTAGTCTAGCTAAAGTTTTGTCAATTTTGTTAATCTTTAAAAAAAAACCAACTCCTATTTTGTTGTTTTTCTATTCTCTATTTGGTTTATTTGTTAACATTAATCATGCTGAAAGAATATATTGATTATAATTGAAGACTATAAACTCAGGAAAAAATATGGTAATCATGGTTATTTATCAAATCTCAGAACCTAACATTAAAGACAGAAGTGTAGTGGCTCTTTTGGAAACAGACAATAAAAGAAGGATGGCTCCATTTGTAACCCCATAAGACAGTCATCAAATTTGCCCACTCAAACACCATTCACAACCAATATATATATATATATATATATATATATATATATATTTTTTGTTGTTGTTGTTTTGTTTTGTTTTTTTGTTTTTGTTTTTGCCTTGCTCTCTAGATAGCCCAGGAAAGTGAAATTTCAATTTTCTATTGTCTCTCATGGCTAGGGGTTCTCATATGGTCTGATCCAGGCCAATGAGATTTATGTGGAAGGCTGCCAGGTAAGATTGAGGAGACTGAACAGAAGTCTGTACTTAAAAGCTAAAAATGACCAGGCTGTGCCTAGATGATCAGTTTGACTGTCTTTACATGTACAATGAATTGACCAGAAGCATAAGGACTGCAAGGTGGCTATATTTTTGACAGCGGAATTTTATAAGAAATTCCAGGCTTAGCCAGCTACCACCTCTGATTGTTCAGCCCCTAACACAAACACTGTATCTCTAAATACATAGCGGAAAACACTGCTGTAGCAATGCTGGTCTCAGGAAGGATATCCCTACCCCCTTTGCCTGAGGTGATGCCTTGAAGGATAATGAAAAAGGAAGATTTTTGCACAGTGGAGATATGAAAGCTTCCAGTATGTCTAATAAGGAAAATTATTCCGTTGGAGGGCAGAAAGTCTCACTAATCTTATCAGATGGTTCTGATATATGTTAATTTCGATATGTGATATAGATTGAATACTGCTGTATATTTTTCATGCTCCCTTTTCCAAATGGGATTTTTTTATTGTAGTTACTTGCTTCTCAACCATAGTATATTGTGGATTCTGTGGGCAGATAAGTTCGCTTGTTTTTTTCTTTTACAATTTTCATAAAGATCTATTTCATTATTGGTGGGTAGCTAATTTAACAGTTAAATATGTTTAAATAAGCAGATAGGTAACCAACTAGAAACCAGCTAATAAGTAACTGTTTAAATATTTTAAATATAGTTCTTGTTGAGATCATCCTTTGTTTTGATCACCTTCTTGGTGGGGGGATGAGCGGAAGCTTGCTGGTCACACTGGAAATATATTAAGGCCAAATCTTCTGATATCCATTCTCAGAGGTTTCTTTCAGCTGGATTCTTTCAGCCCAGGTTTGTGGCCTCCAGCATTAAAGCTCTTCCCATCTTCCAGAGCACACAGTGTAAGCTTCACAGCAGGCCTCAGACTCTGAGTGGAGCCCACTCCAATTAAACTGGAGTTGTTGACTTTTGCAGAAATGAAAGCAGTGGGATCCAACTGATATTTAGCTGCTATTCCAAAGCGAGTACAAGTTGGTACCTGATATCCAAGCAAGGTTCACTGAAGTGTCAAGATTTTCACATACTTTCTGATAAGTTGACCCTCTAAATTCTATGCCATCATTAATGTTAGTGTGTCACTGGAAGTTTCAGCCCTGTAGCCCACGGCAAAGTTATTCCGGATTTGACACTATCAGAGGTCACCTGGTATCCAGCAAGCCAGCCTTCATAACCAAAGACAGCTGAACCCTGGATTGCATGTCCAGCAGAATCAAAGTCAGCATCGCAATCAAGGTTTATACACGCCCTCTTGTAAGAATTGTTTTTACCACTTTTCTTTCCTGTGTTTGGTGAAAAGGTGGTATCAAATGTCAGTTTCGAACCTTGACACATCCCGTCGGTCTTGAGTTGCGATTTCTGTTCCCAGAGTGTTATTAGTGTTCCATTTCTCTGCAAAAGCAAATCATACTCACACCATTTATATCTGGTCTCCAGGGTCGCAGGAACATTACCAGTGTCTGTATTAGATGAACCAGATGTTGAGAGTTCCACACCACTGCATGACTTTGTTTTCACATCCAGTTTCATCAACCCCAAAACCAAATGCTTTGTTGAAAGTATCTCTGGCTGCTTTGCTAAGGTCAGCATGTGATGGAGGAATACACACTGGCTGCAGGCAGCTCTGTCCTAAGTCACCAAGGCAAGGCTGTGGCAGAGGAGAGCTAGTGGTCTTCTGAGGGGGCTGTCGCCGCTGTCACACTCTCAGCTGAGGCCATTGGGCTGCAGCTGCTGGGGCTGGAGGGCAAAGCCATAAAGTATCTTTTAAACACGCTCTCTAGATTCAGTGGCTGGATGAACTTTGGGGCTGTCTCTTTAAATAGTGGGGGAGAGTGTTTTGTGTAATGGGGAAAATGATATATATGCATTTTGAATAGACAGGATATAAATAGTGGATCTGACTCCTTTGAAGTCTGGATAGGGTGGACATGTTCCAGTTTTGGGTGAAGTGGATATATTCTGACTGCAGCTGCTGTGAAAATTTGCTTGATGTAAAAGAATAGGCTTAATTAGCAGGGCCTCATTTATCCTTTGACTCTTCTGTCGTCTTCCTTCTTATAATTAAGATATGATGTCTGGGTGTACAGTAGCTCTGTGAATTTTAGGTAACTAGCACAGTAACGGCATCATGCTTTCTTGATGCCATTATCGAGTCACCAAACCAACTCTGGTCTCTCTACCTCTGGACTACTTGGTATTTTTACATGCAGGTATACGTTTTCTTCATTAAAACATCCAAAATGCAACGTTTTATTATCTTAGCTTCTTTAGGAGCTCACAGCATGAAGATAGAAAGTGTTCTTGGAGTCCCAAGACTTATGTTAATAGTCACTTAGTGTTTGATCTGAACAATCACTGAAGAGTATTTGAATTCATTTCTCTCTCCTTTGTTCTTCATTTTCTTCTTTGTGCATTTCTTTCTTAACCAATCAAAATATTTTTTTCATTTAATAACCACCTGTCATCTACTCTATTAAAATGGCATTTGATATAGGCATTTTGCAATGCATATACTTTGTGATATCTGGCTCAGATTTGTTGTGAAGGTATGCATTTATCAAATAATGTATTCTGTTACTTTGAACTTTTGTGTTCCAATTTTAGTCATCATTTTTGTTCTTAGAGTTTCAAGGTTGTATCTAGCAGCCTCCCTTAATGTATGTCTAGCAATTTGTAAATGAATTGTACTCTGAAAATATGACATTACAACTTTAATACTTATTGAATGTTACTAATGTGCTATGTACTGTGATAGAGACTAATTTATTTGTGCAATAAGCTGAAGGCTGGTCATTCCTTTATATATATTAGGAAAGTAAATTCAGAAACACTGTGACTTAATCAAGATTGTATTTAGTGTTATTGTCAGTGTGCCAATCACTGCAGGGACTCCGACCTCACAGTTTAAAAGGGATGTTCATAGACATCATGAGGTTGCTATGGAATCCCAGAGGAGGAGGACATGATTAATCTGTCTATTTGGGGGGAAACTCAGGAAAGGATTTTCTTTTCTTTTTTTTAATTTTAATTTTCATTATTATTATTATTATTATTATTATTTTTAGCTGAGCCATCCTGCCACCTGTTGGCAGCTCAGCAGCAGCTCAGCTGGGGCCGGGACTCAAGCCGCTGTTGCTCAGAGCGAGCTCTTAGCCAACTGAGCCACTCGGCCAGCCCCAGGAAAGGCTTTTCAATGGAGGTGATATTGGAACTGAGTTTTAAAGATCGCATCATAATTTTACCAGATAGGGGAAAGCCAGGCACTGTCTACTGAAAGAGGGCCATTCACAGACATAGTCAGGGAATTGATAGTGTTTCTATGTAATTAGAGCGCGAGCTTCAGGGAGGCAGAACAGTGGCAGCATGGTGACAGAGTACTATAAATGAAATGGAATGGCATTTTGAATTCCATTCTAAAAGATTTATATTTTACTGTGTAAAAAAATGTGGAACTATTGAAAAATTTTAAAGCGAAGAATGGAAAAGAAACAATGAAATTTGCATCTTAGAAAAATTAGTCTGGTAATGGAGCAAATATTGAAAGAATATGGAAGAAATTTGGACTAGATAAGCTATTTGATTAGTTGAGAGAGACATTTGCAGAGGTACAGTCAATAGGACTTACTATGATTGAAAATTTGAGGAAAATGAGAAATGCACAATGACCTAAGGAACCCAGAAAGAAAAGCACATTTAGAATAGGGTTAGCAGAAAATGGAACACCTAAACATCTACTACTCAGGTAGAAATCAGTTCTCAATTGTTTATAGGAAGAATTCTTCCTTAGACATAACTTCAGTTACTCATAATGCATTTTGAATGTATTTCTTTTTAAAAACTCAGAAAACAACAAATATGGAGGGTAATTGTTCATACAGAAGAATAAAATATCTCATATATATTGTGATATCACAGGTTTTTGTAGTATATCTCATGCAAGGACTACCTAGGCATTTATGGGTAAATTGGTATAGTCCATATCATGATATGCTTTGGAAATTATGAGGAATGATACATGATCAAACAGAACAAGTGTGTATAACTGTAGGTATTTTGACTAGCTCCTGTTCCCTCACACACACAGCATTCTTATTTCATGTATTTTTATCAATTTAGATATTCAAAGATATATTTCCATTCCACTGGAATTTACTGAAATAAAAAGAAAATATTTGCCCTGAACAGCTCTAGGATTTTACATTTCCAAAGTAATACATTCAATTACATCATGCTTATTTTTGGGTTTCAACTTTAATCATAATTTATTTTTGTTGTTAGCGCTTTGAAGGGATTCTATATATAGCCCCTCTCTTTCTTACATGAATTCTGATCCAATTAAAAAATAAGACATATGTTTGTGGTGTCAAAAATAAAATATCACTTCATTACACATAAAAGCAAATTTAGAGAATGCAACCTAGTGTCAAAATTGGCTTGACAACACTTTTCCAGTTGAGACCTTGCAACAATCTTCAAAGGGTAAAGTGTCTGTCTACAGAAGAGAAACTTTCAGCCAGGATGCTGTGACCAAAAATGGAGGAAAAAGACCACATCTTCTCATGCTCTGGGTCTCTGTTTGATTAATTCTATCCACTAAGAACCATGGATTAATTGTTATATGCAATTAATTAATTGACTAGGAAATTATTTGCACTTTTTGCAGAAATAAAAGGAGTAGAATTATTTTGGGAAATTACTCATAAAATGAAACAAGGAGAGGTAGGAACACTCTCTCCTAATTGTTGTCCTGTGGTGCTTATTATTTTTTTTAAAAAAATCTTGGCACACCTATTTGAAAGCAGTGGTTCAGGAACCTGCTGGATCAACAGGATTACCTGAGGAACAATTACAGATAACCTACTCCAGACTTAATGAGTCAGAATTTTAAGTGATACCCTCTGTAAATGCAGCTTCAATTTAGAATAGCACTTAATTATTTACAATGATTGACTCAGAGCATCTGTGGAAAAGTCTTAGCATATATTGGGAACTCAATAAAGGTTATTTGTATTTTTATTCTGTTAAAAAGTATGGATAGATAGCAAAAGGCAGTATTAATATCTTATCAAGTATCAACGATAAGGAAATTAACCTTCACATTGGTGGTGAACAGGTATTAAAATGGCTACTTTCTAGCATAGTGAATGGTTTGAACTCTACCTAAAAGTAGCTTTTTCTAGCGTTAGAACATGATAAACTGAGATGTGAGGTGCACCATCAGCAAATCTTCATATACTTAACAGATACAATCAGAAGCCTTGTATCTCGATTTATGCCACCTTCCACATCTTACAGGATGAGTTAAACATAGCCAGTGAGATTGTCTTCTAGAAATTCAGCTCTGATGTAGCTGCTCATAATTGACAGGAATTAGCTCTTTGTAATGAGGTCAATGGGATATATTCACTAGAAAATTCATAAAACAGAATGTAGATAATCACTTGTCTTCTTTATTCGCAAATGCAAGCATGAATAAGGATTCCACAAAGGGAAGGAGCATTTTCTATTTGTGGCCATGGAGTCTGTGACATAAAAGGTGCACTTAGCCACTGGGCCAGTGAATTCTTATCGTCTTGATGAGTTGTCAATGCTTTCCTCCAAGGTCAATTACTAGAGGAAGAAGTTAAAAGGTGCCTTATGATTCATTTATTCTTGAATTTCTGGGTAGGGTTTTGGGTGAGGGTACATTTCCAGTGGGGGAGTAAAATAGGCAAGTAGCTAGGTTTATTCTTGTGAATATGATAGCTAGGCCTCTGGGCAAATAGTCTAATAAAATTCGCAAGAAGAGTCCTTATGTATTCAGTGCTTTGAGCAGAATGTCCTAGGTTTAGGGTTGCTTGTCATAAAACACACTAGCAAGCAATGGATTTATAAGACATGGCTCTCATACAATTCCCTAGGGTATAAAATGGTGACATTTCATGACTTAATTGCTCTCTGCTGTCTGAGGGGAACTCAGGTACCTCTTTTTAAAGAAGTTGTCTATTATCCTGGGCCAGGGAAAGCATTCCTGGTGCTACGAGAAAGAATGTGGGAGCCACATAGGAAGTCCCAGATCTCTCCTTACTTTACCCAGGCCTCTTGAATGCCTATATTCTTTAAATTATTAGTGAATTTTGATATTAGGCAAGTTCTCTGGTCTATGGGAGACTGATTGACAAGCAGATCTTTTGCGTTAGCTCAGTTGTCAAGAGCAAAATTATTTGGGGCAACTCTTGGAGCATAATTTTTATCGATATTTTTACTGATGAAACACTAGGTCTGTTGATAGCAATAGAGATTGTTTGGAACCAATAAGGGAACACAAGATTTGCAACTAATGGTATAGCAGAGTTGATATTTCTAGACCTGGTATTAGAACATCTATATTCCCTTGTTGATTAAAATTTAGTGAGAAGTATATTATGGTTGCAGGATGTATGGCCCTTTAAATTTAGCATTTTTAATTCTTGATGTTGGCTGTTGCAGTGCTTTTGAGGAGGAGATAAAATAGTTCAGACTCTGTTACAGGGAGGAAGGCTGTCGCTCTCCCCATCCCCCTACCCCCAAATAACAATTCCAATCTTTCTTTTCAAAAATCTTGTCCACTTTCTTCGTTTTTCTTTCTTGCTGTCAGATTCTCCAACGATCAAGAGAGCAATTCATTGAGTAAGATATTCTGAAATCTGTGTGCACTCTGGCAGCACAAGGTGAGGCAGGTGTCAATAGTGCAGCACTGTGCCGTGAGCGGGGATTCATTTATGTTTGCCAATCCTTGATTTAAGTCGATCCACACACCACAAGGTCAGCTGGAATTAGATAAGACTGTTCCTAAAAAATGTGGTGATGCTACCCTTCAAAGATAATCCATAAACTGTTAAGCAATTCTTAGTCTGATTTTCAAAGGCATAGACCTCTGAAAGAATTACAGAGAAAAGTAAAATAACAGCTCTGGCAGTGGAATTTTCAAAATAATTTATGCACAATGATTTGAAACAACGAAATACTTTTTTCCTCCCTGTTTTCAAATGCCAGGTATTTGTACAGCAAATCAAAAGAAATATCTTGGTAAAGGAATAATGCATTTTATTGAATAGGCCTCTCACTCCTTCTCAAGAGCCTGCTCAGATGAGACCTGTGTTAGAAATTCCTTAAAAGGAGAGTGCTTTTGATGTTGGTCTATCTTCTTAATTCATTTAGAACAAACCTCTTGCAGCTGTAGCAAGTAATAGGATGAATAACGTCATAAATAGATCCTGAAATTGTCTATAGCCTGTTGAATATGTACTTCAAGTAGTTTCTTCAGAAATTTACTTCCTTGGAAAATACTGAGGCACTTAACTGGAGAGCTTTGATATTTTATTTTTGTTCTCAGAGTGTAGGAAAAGTAACACTGTGTTCATAATTGAATATTCTTTTCTAAACATTTGTTTTAATAGTTTTCTAACTATTTATGAGTTCTACTTAATATCAGAGTAAGACAGATTTGGTTTGGATCCCAGTTTAACTGTTTGATTTAGAGTAAATTACTTTATCTTTCCAAGACTAATTTTTCTCTTCTGAAAACATAGGCAGTTGAAATACGACCTCATAGGTTTGTTTTGGGATTACATGAGATAAATAAATGAAAATAATGTATCAAATACCTTAGCACAGGGTAAGAACTCAGTAAGCATTAGCAATTATTATTACCATGAAAAATAGGGTTATAAACCTAATAACCCAGTGCTAAGAATTCATTGATTGTTTCAGTTACCAATACAATACAACATGAGTGTATATGAATATAGTGATGTATACCACACAGAACAAAAACAATCCTCTATTAGGGCCGGCCGAGTGGCTCAGTTGGTTAAGAGCTCGCTCATAGAGCTTGAGCTCTGAGCAACAGCAGTTCGAGTCCAGCCCGAGCTGAGCAGCCGCTGAGCTGCCAACTGGTAGCAGGATGGCTCAGCTAAAAAAAAAACAAACAAAAAAAACAATCCTCTATTAATAAAAACTGGTTTTTCTACTCTGGACTACAGGAGCATGACCTGGTATAGGTATGAACCATGCCTAAAGGGATTTATTAAGTAGGAAATTTATTTAGGCAATCGACTTATTCATTTCTTTTTTCAATTGACTATATTTATTCTGCACCTATTTTCATACACACACACACACACACACACACACACACACACACACACACATATTGAGGCTATGATGAATAGCAAAACATGGGAATAATTTGTTGAGAATTAAAAACTACCCAAAACATACAAACCATTTTATTATACACATATAGTATATATTGTATATGTATGCAATGTACATATATCATATACATAAAAAACCTGGAGGTCTCAAGTTCTTGTATATCCACATAGGGAATTAATAATGCTCATCATCAGTGTGTTAGGGAATGGTGTTCTGGACGCTCAATTTGTATTCTTGTCAGTATCTCTTTTTGTTATGGCTCCAAGTTATCCGATCACAATTTATATATATCCTGCCCACATTAGCACCTTTTATTCTGATTCCAAAGAATTTAGTTTTGTTTGCCAACCAAATAAAGGCTGCATAATTGGGTAGCTCTGGCTCTAACCTGTGAGTTCTGTCTCTTGGCAATTCTGTTCTTTTAGTGATGGGAATGTTTTTAGGGTCAGAAAACTTCATTATATGATTACAGTAATCTGGATTATGGTTTTAGAGTCATGTTTATTGGGAAGGGGTTATTCATCCTTTGAGTCTGAGCTAAATATAAATTTTATCTTTATGAACTAGTTAAGGTGACTACGTAATAATCCTGACTAAGGAAGTTCCTGTGATGTAGCACTTTCAGTTTTAAAACTGGAAAATGTGGGGGCAAAGGGATGACTTCATCACCCAGAATTACTGCGACACCTTTTGTGTAACTTGAAAATCCTTCTGGGTAAGACAGGGGTATGTAAATATATATGCTATGTAGTACGTGATAAGCACTTTTCTTCTATATTGCTTAAAACTTGAAATGACCCTGTGAAGTGAGTTTTAGCATATTTTATAAGTGAGAAAACTAAAGCTTTAGGAGGTTAAGTAACTATCTGGGACCTATCTATATATCTATTATGCTACACACTACATAACATATATATCATACACAATATCTATTATATACAATGTCTGTCTATATAACAAGTTTTATTATATTGTTAACATTTTCTTAGGCCATCAGAAATTTTTAGAATTTGTAATTTTTTTTTGAATGGCTAGTAAAATTTGACAAACTGTCTGCCATAGTGACCATACCCTTCCACTCATAAGGACAGTTTGCCTTCAGAGAAGGACCCCATCTGCCCCCGCATTTTCTAGGAAATTATGAGCCACAGATCATACATTCTCTGCATCCTACTGAGTTGTTTTGGGATCACTAGTCTCTTAACGGTCATAGTAACGGTGTTGTGGAGGGGAGTGATGTAAGAGGACTCTGACTTTCTCAAAAGGGGTATCCACTCCATGGAGCAAGGATTGTGCAGTTTGTAGATTGTTATGGACTTCAGGGAGCAGACATAATTACCTGTGTATGATTGCTAACTTCACATAACCTGCATATACCTCTGAACAAACTGTATTAGTAACGGAATAGCCATTTACTTCCTAGTGTAAAAACAAAATGAAACAAACTAAAACAAAAAGCAAAATTTGATAAGTGGCAAAAGAAAGATACATCCTTTCTTCCCTAACGTCTGCTAATTGAAATGACATATTTTCAAATTTGGCTACTGCGTTTTCATCGTCATGGTTTGGGAGTTTTAAAGGCTCTTCTTGCCTAAATACCTCGGTTAACATATTAGAAAATGGTGGCATAGCAATGTTACAGTATTTATACAGCGTTATAGAATTAGCAAATAGTGTAGCTGGGAACCATAATCTCTTAGCCTAGTTTCCCCAGAAGAAATGCCAGAGAAAGAGGCTGGTGTGAGGGTAGTTTATTTGGGAGGTGACTCCAAGGAGGAGGAGTGAGGATTGGGGAGCAACAAATTAAAGATTGGGAAGCCATGCAACATATTGATCCTAGTGAGCCACTGTTATAGATGACTGATTCTTGAGCCGAACTCTACTTAGAGTCAAATGGGACCAGTATTTATCCATTGGCCTTTATACCCCAGGGTCAAACGTGTCCCCAATAATTTAACTTCCTCATACTTATATGATGCACATCACAGTGCCAAATATTTTTCTACTGGTGCCTCATGCCAGTGAGACAGATTGATTCCCCAGAACAATAGGAAAAGTTGGAGGCTCAGGCAGAGAGAAAAATAGATTTGATTTAGCTATCAGAAGCTGGGTAAAACCTGTGCATAACTGGTGACTAAAAATCACAATTTGGAGTAAGAGGTAAGGCTGAGAAGATTTTAAGTTGTGTACAAGAAATATCTGATCATCATGGGTGATTTAATATAAATATAAACATATGTGAGTAATCTACTTGTCAATCAAAATTCCTTTCCAGTATATCATGCTGCATCTGAGTTCCTCAAAAACATTTTCATTTCTCATATTGACATTTCAGCCCATTTTTATTTTGAAATTTGCAGTAGAGATTGCAGTGGTTTTTAAAAATTTAT
>NW_017731568.1:2651597-2652649 GCF_001890085.2 Hipposideros armiger
TTTTATCTGTCTAGAGATTCAAATGGTTCAAATCAGATAAAGAAAATTCTCCGATCAAATTCTATATGCAAAAGGTAACCAAAAGCATTATGTTCTACTAGAAATGCAGGTGCTTGACACTAAGTAATGGAACACAGTGGTGTTCCCACAACGACTTGACAACCTGAAGTGTGCCTCCTGAATAGACTTGTGTAAGTTTAATTGGATAGGAGACTACTCCACGAGGGACCACTAGCTCTTTAATAGCTTGCTGCAGACCCCTAGTGAGGTTGAATAATTACAATCAAGGAGCTATAGCCGTTTCCATGACTGCACTTATACTTCTGCAGAAAGACCCATTTTCCCCTACATGACAGTTCACTTTGTATTAATTATAGATTACATTGCTTCAGCCCTCTATCATTATGCTAGCATATTCTCATAAAGAATGGTACATTAAACATGAAATACTGTGTTCACTGCATGTATGACTGTTCAGCTCCCTGCACTGGGTGTGTGTATGTGGAAAAAAAGGGAAGAAGAGGTCACTTTATAAATGTCAATGGCACCAGATGTGCAAATAACAAATAAAAGGGCAGCAAAGGAGAGGCTGGCACATTCTCAGACTAAAATGGAGCTCTCGTGTGTCCTTTACCCTCAATTTACCTTTTCCAACACATATTGGTTCAGAATGCAGGAGGCTTGAAATATACTTAACATTAGATAATTGAATTATTCCAATTCACTGGAATTTAAGAATTATCTGCAAAGCTACTCCTAACTGTCGCTCTTCAAACCTCTTTCTAAACAGTGAGCATACATCTTGGAGAAGGGAATTCTCAGGGATCATCTATTGTGTGCCCATCATGAAGGTCAAGGCTGAATCTATATAATTTCATTATGAACAATCTTCTCTAAACTAGGAATTATTATACTCACTATACAGGAAAGGGAAGCACACCTAAGTTAAACTACATTCTATGCCAGATCATCTAATGGCAACACCTATACCCATTTTATGACGCTTCTCCAGGGATAATAAAACTGAGGGGAGTAGGGCAATACTGACAAAT
>NW_017731568.1:2655619-2656303 GCF_001890085.2 Hipposideros armiger
TCAGGAATTTGGTTAATTTGCAGAAGCATATTTTATTATGGTTCTGCTCAGAATGCTTTCAAGGCTCCTCATTGAATGGGTTCAATCCATGGTACCCACTGTTACTTCCTGACAGGCACCTTCAATCTGGGAAGGCCTGTCTCTTGACTTCCCTCTGGATTCACCTTTGTCACTGTGTCCCCATGCCATCCAGCAGACACTGCCTCAACCTGAAGGGTCCTTTTTCCTCATTTACATGCTTATCAATCTCTAAAACCATCTTTAATTCTTTTTGTTTATTGAGGTAAAATTGTTATGTAACATTATTTTAGTTTCATGTGTACAACATAATAATTCAATCTTTGTATACATTATAAAGTGAGCACATAATAAGTTGAGTTGCCATTAAAACCAGTTTTTGAAGTGTAGAAGTCTAAACTTTATTCTTCTGAAGTCTGCACTATTTTTCTCCTCAAAATATTAGAATACATATTGTTTTTATTTAATTATTTTGTATCTTTCAAGTGTGTTAGTTGAATTTTTATTGAACTGCTCTATACATGAATGTCTCATCTCTTCAAATAGATTGTAGGCATATTCAGATGATTAGATCTATTTTATGCTTATCTTTTCTCCTTACCCCATCACAAGGGTAGTTATTATAATGAGGATGTATTCACTAAAACATTAATTTTAATTGAAAGG
>NW_017733527.1:0-1088 GCF_001890085.2 Hipposideros armiger
CAATATATATCACCAAAAATATCTTTTGAATTTTTGGCTAAAATTTAGGCATAGACATATTAATTTAAATTGAATTCTGTTTTGCTCAAAATATCCATATAATATCAAAAGTATGCAATAGCATAATTTTTAAGATCTTCATCTAATAAAATACAAGAGGTTTAGTATTCTTCAGGCATGAAATTTGCCAATTTCATGAATTTAATTTCCTTCATCTTCCAATGGGCAGGTCAAATATACATTTGATGTTTTAAAATTGTAAGTTTGATTTGAGTAATTCTCTCTTATTCTCATTGTTTGTATTAGTAATTAGATTTACATTTGGTAAGGGATATCAAGTTGCAAGCATTTTATTTTACCTGATAAGAAACAGATTTGATGAGAATAATTTCTTTGTTCTTATGCATTGTTTTCATAAATAGTTAAATCTTTTTTCAATCATAATATTATAATCACAAATTTTAATGTTGATCATGTACAAGGTGTGATCAAACAATATGGTGAATGTTTAAATAAAAAATTATTACAGTAAAGGATACATTGCCATTAATCTCCCTCAAAATAATCCCCCTTGATTTGAACACACTTGTGCCATCATTCTTGTCACTCTCTGAAGCAGTGCTGAGTGCCATCCAATGGGAAAGGCAGAGATCTTCAATACAAGAAGCAGCACATCAAACCTTAGTTACAGTATGTGACAAGTTTTCATTTGTTCGATGCAGTCAGTCAGGTGTGAGCTATGTTCAAGAGAAGGTGTGTTTAAAGTGTGCCATAGGGCCAGCAAAGTGGCTCAGTTGGTTAAGAGCTTGCTCAAGAGTGTGTGCTCTGGGCAACAGGGTCACCAGTTTGATTCCCACATGGGCCAGTGAGCTGCGCCCGAGCTGAACTGCTGCTGAGCTGCCAACAGGTGGCAGGATGGCTCAGCTGGTGAGAGCATGTGCTCCTAACAACAGGTTTCCTGGTCGACTAGTGGGTTATGCCTGCCCCACAACTAAAGACTAAACTTGGCACCTTCAGGTGAGCTGCCACCCGGATGGCTCAGTGGATAGAGCGTGCGCTCTTAACAACAAAGTTCCTCGTTTGACTCC
>NW_017733527.1:2360-3309 GCF_001890085.2 Hipposideros armiger
AATAAATAAAAATTAAATGTGCCGTAAATCACCCTTAATCATAACAATGCTCCATGTCACACATGGCTTCTGGTATATGGCAATTTCTGTCAAATAAAAACATTACAGTGTGTCCTCATCCACCTCATCCACCAAATCTGGAACCGTGAGACTTCTGGCTCTTCCCCAAAGTCAAAATGATTCAGGACATGGAAGCAGCCATGACAACACAACTAAAGACACTCACTAAATATTTCCAGAACTGCTTCAGAAAGTGGCAAGAATGATGGAATAGGTGTGTTCAAATTGAGAGGGGGTATTTTAAGGGGGATTAATGGCAATGTGTCTTTTACTGTAACAATTTTTTTTGTTGAAACATTCACTGTAATTATAATATTAAAATTAATATTTGAAACTTTATTTAAATCATATTTAATGTCTTTATAAAAATAAAAAGATTCACAATTTTAGAGTTTAATGTCTATTTACTAGCCAATGTAAAGAATTGTTGCCATGTTTGAATATTATGAATATCATGTTGGCTACATATATCTAAACTTGAGTAATGTGATTTGTTTAACATTGCAAAACATTTCTCATCTACCATTTGCAACCTGTGCTTGTCAGTGAGTCTCTGTGGAACTACAAATTGAAATGCAAAGAGAAGCAAGAAAATGGACAATTGGCACTACTGGGACATGATAACCTTTTATACAAGAACTTACTGTATTCATGTTATCAGAGGGGACAAATTTGACAAGTTAATTAACTTTTTTTTTCAGTCCTAAAAGCTTCTTGGGGCAGCCGGATAGCTCAGTTGGTAACAGCGCAAGCTCTGAACAACAGGGCTGCCAGTTCGATTCCCACATAAGCCAGTAAGCTTCGCCCTCTACAGCTAAGATTGTGAACAATGGCTTGACCTGGCACTGGGCTGCCATGAGTGGCCGGTGGCCGGTGTGAGTGGCCAGCA
>NW_017733527.1:3644-16414 GCF_001890085.2 Hipposideros armiger
ACACAATCCACTAACTTAATGGTATTTAGACACAATTGCTTTTCGTTTTTGAGGACATAAGACAAGAAACATGGAGCAGCATTTCTCTAGGGTAGTAAAAGTTATTAGTTATAAGAGCAGATGTAGGGTTATAGATCCTTGGGTCACCACCGAACACTGGATCCTTAGGGCAGAAGCACCATTGTGTTTTTGAATAAATTCATTTTTGCTGTGTTTATAATGAGTCATTCTAAAATGTGGGACCTAGGGCAGGATCCCTTTACCAGAATCAAAGAGCATTACTGACACCAACGATTGTCTTCAATATTTAGTTTAGCTTATTAGCATGGGGATTGGTGATGAGAAGCCATATTCTTTTTTTTATTTTTTATTTTTTTGGCTTTACCTCAATCATCAGCTATCACATCAACAGCTTTATTATATATTTTGAATTTTAATCTCCTTTCTAGTTGTACACACTGAATATATTATTGTTCTTCTTCAATTTTTTCTCCTTTGATAATAATATTCTACTTTTCTGGGAACGGCACCTTCCCAACTCTGGGGTGTGCTGGGTGGGGGATGTTGTAATATCCTGATTGGCCAACCTAGATTGTCAGCCCAACAGAGTCTTAGGAGAGATAGGATCCCACAATCATGCTGGGCATGTGATTCACGTTGGTCCATCGGAGTTGTCTTTCCTACCACAGGCATGATTAGTTCAGAGATGGGCACATGGCTCCAGCAGAGACAGATGTTTTCAGAGATTGCTATGATCTCTGAGATTTCTCCATTTCAAAATTGTAGGCACTAAAGACCAGGGAAGCCTAGAAATGCTACCAACTATTTTTGCTACAAACTACAGAATGCCTACCTAAGGGGGAAAAAAACAAACAAACAGAAGAATAAGTGTGAAGAGGTTAAAAGAAAGACATCTGACAATGTCATTTGAGTCCCTGGATCTAGGCTCACCTACTGTTGATTTTTTTAGTTATATGAACAATTTTTTTTTTTTTTGGTTATCCAATTCAGGTTAAATTTCTGTCATTATAACCAAAATTCTTCAAATAAAGCACAACCTTCCTTCCATCTGGTGTTGGTCTTGTTCTTTAGCACTTTCAACATGTTGATGCAGGATTTGTGTGTGTGTGTGTGTGTGTGTGTGTGTGTGTGTATTTGTATGTGTATGTGTGTTTTTGTGTGTGCACACTGGGATTTGTGGTCTCATAGCATCGAAGAATGGAAACACGGACCAGAGAGGTAAAGTTTGCAATAGAGGACAGTTTATTGGGGCAGAAAGTAACAGCTCTCAAAATGAGAGGGATTCCTGACCCGGGTGCCCACAGCTGAGGCAAAAGTTTCTGTTTTTATACCTTTTGTTTGTCTGGGGAGAGGGAGAGGCTGGCTGGCACCTATTGGGGCCACATTTGTTGCTAAGTCCGGAAGAGGTATTTCCTTGAAACTGCCTAGTTTCCTTAGAGCTTAATCAGCTTAATTATTGTCTCTGCTCTGAGAGGAGCATGTTAGTGGAGACTGTCTTTAAAGAAAGAACTCCTGACAGTCTTATTTTATGTTAAATAATCTCTTCGAAGATATGCGTTCTACCTGGGGATCCCTGACTTAGAAAAAGAGGCCTTCCTCCTCTCGCCCCCCCCCCCCCCCCAACCCAGGCTTGTCATTCTGGTGGGTCTTGAGACTTAAACCTATCCGTTAGCTAATAAACTTGTTTCCCTGGTTTTGTTATGGTTTCCACCCTGATTCCCTCCACTGTGGCCGTTTCCCTGACTGCCTACAATTCTTCCTATCTCACTGTCATCCTCATACAAGTCTTTGTGACATTGAATAAAAGAGGGAATGAGGCTAACAATGACTGGCACATAGTAGGTACTCTAGGTTATAGGTCTGTGGACACATATTGGGGAATTATTTGGGCCATTGATTCTTGCTTCTCCATAAGCTAGCATGTAAAAATAACTACTGTGGTCTCCTTGAGTCTTCTCTTTTCCAGAGTCAAGTTCCTTAGTCCTTTCAGTTCTTGCTGAAATGTAGACTCTAATGTCAGACTACTGGGCTTCAAATCCTGGGTCATCTACATATAGGCTCCATGACCTGGACAAGCCACCTAATTTCCATTAGGTGATTTCCTTACCTTTAAATGCGGTGGGGATAATAGTAATTTCTATCTCATATAGTTATTGTGAAGATCAAATTATATAATTTCTAAACATAGAAAGTGTTCTGCTTAATGACTGGCACACTGAGCACTCAGAAATGCCTATTGCTGTTGTTATTAATATAACAACATGAAGTATTTTTAAAATGAGTTAGTTATGTGGTTGCAGAACCTCACTATTCTTGTCCCTACATGCTCTCTATACATATTTAATCAACATTTCAAATCATGTTCCTCATGTTTAATCAATATTTCAAATAAGATGTAACCAATGAAATATTACGAAGACTGGCCCCTCTCTTTTGTCTGGTTCTTTTTCTCATCTAACCAGGAGCAGACTCATATTGTGTTTCCCAGACCCCTAAAGCTCTCTCAAACATGTGCCAGTTATCAGCTTTTCCTGGGAAATCTAGGGGTTGGAATCTAGCAGTTAGGGTGATAGCTTTGGCTTCAAAATGAGGTGTGGGCCTAAGGGCAAGACGTAGGCGATATTGTCTGCTCAATGACCCAGGGAAATAAAACAAAACAACAACTCTGGAATTGAGGTTGGGGGAGGGGAGGAAGAACGAAAGTTAAAAACTAGGAAGCAGGATGGAGATGGCAATAAAGCCTTGCAAATGCCAAGCTGAAGTAATAAAACTGTACTTATAATTATTCACACAGATATAGTTTGTATCCTGAGAGCTTTGCATGTTGCGATAAGGTGTATGTACTCTTGGTGTCAGAGAGCGGGCCCTTCTCGGCAAAGTTCCCAGGTTCTTGGCGTCTCGAGCAAAGAATTGAACGAGATACCGAGACAAAGTAGTGATAAAGCAGTTTATTAGAAGAGATAGTACACTTCAAAGAAGTAGAAACAGGCCCAAGCAGTAGAGTATGGCTCAAGGGCCCATTATTAGAAGAGAAAAAGTACACTCCAAAGAGCTTGGAGCCAAAAGGTGGCCAAGGGCTCAAGGGGCTCAAAAAAGGAGGAAGCCCCAAACTTCCAGGACTTGGAGTTTTTATCCCTTTTTCTCTAGAATGGGCTGTTCCCCTCCGGGGTGGGACCACTTGATTGGCACCTGTGATTGGCAAGAGGTACTGTGCAGGTGCAAGTGACTGGTCTGATCTAGTTGGGTATTTTGTGTCCATTTGTTTCCCCACAGGGGTAGGTAATCACAATACAAAAGGGAGTTTTGGGTGGAGAGGGGAGGTCTCCTGGGTGGTCACACTCTGTGGGGTGTGCAGGAATGCAGAGACCCAATACCTGCCTCTAAATGCCTGCCTTGTTTCCCCTTGAGAGATGCGATCCCCCTAAAATCTCTATGGGAAGTTGAGGAACAGGAGGTCTTTTCTTCTGTATCTGCTTCCTGCTGGGCAGGGGCATAGAGGTGTCTCTGCCTATTCGGAAATTCACGGAACTCTCACCCTAGCTGATCTCAGATGAGAGAAAGGGGTCTCGAGATCCGCCTGGAAGACCAAGTTGGCTTCTTTAGTCAGGACTGGCAATCTTGCTGGGGTGTCATCTGTATCCCCAAGACCCCTGAATGAGGAAGAATAGATTTTAATTAATAAATCTGTTAGCTCTCATGAAGCCTGTGGCCATTCAGCCCGTCACTCAGATGGCTGCAGTTGTCTGGGCCCAGAGTGGGTTTGGAGGAATCATTAGGCTTACTGGCCTGGGGAAACGTTACAACCTGTGTCTCTGGGATGGAATGGTCCAAGAGTTAGATCCGGGATGGCTTGAGTGATACTGGGAAGTCACAGGCTTTTAAGTAGTTATCTGAAGCAGAGGTAGGTGATTTCTGTGAACAATCTATTGTTTAGGATTCAGAAACTGATTTACAAAACAATCAAGAAACAGGGGGATAGGAGATTTCTATGATTCAGGCTAGGAGCAATCTTTAGTCTAGGATTCACAAACTGATGAGAAGAGTAACCAAAGCCAAGAGCTAAGAAACTAAGAAACTAGGGAGGAGACAGCATTTCTATACTTAACGTTTCTATAGGAAAGAAGACTTAAAAGTTTTTCAGGGCCGGCCGAGTGGCGCATTGGTTAAGAGCTGGCTTGGGACGCCAGAGGGCCCCGGTTCAGATCCCACATATAAGGACCAGTGACACTGCCCTCTACAGCTAAGATGCTGAACAACAGCTCGACCTTGAGCTGGGCTGCTGTGAGTCACCGGCAACAGCAGGTGGGTTGCCATGGGCTACCATGTATAGCCAGCAGCTTGTGTGAGCGGCCAGCAGCCGCTGTGAGTGGCCAGAAGCCGGCGACTGATCTGCCTCGCCTGGGAAGAGCGCAATGATGGTGCCAACTTGGGCCAATGAAGCAACGTCCTCCACAACTAGACTGAAGAACAAAACGACAGCAACTTGCCTGTTTCCCTTCCCCCAATTTCCCAGCGCTGTTCCCCTTCCCTCAATTCCCCAATAAAAATCTTTAAAAAAAAAAAGTTTTTCAGTGATGGGGAGACTACTCAGTTGGCCCACAACACTCTGAAACAGCTGTGGGGGAGGGGGAGAGCAGACGTTAAGGGAAAAGGATGTGGTTTCTGGGTTATCAACTTTGGAGGATGACTCCCTCTTGCCTTTTGTGGTGAGAGTGGAAATGTACTCAGCAGCAAAAGTGGCCACAGAGACTGCTGTCTGAGGGCTTCTTTAGGCACCTGCTTTATCACATGTTCACAGAAGACCATGTGCTTTCACCAGCCCAGATGGATGCCACTTGTTTTTGTACCAATGTCCTGAATTTGTGGGCACTGAGCAGTAGCCAAAGGGTTATGCCCTGACTAAATCTATCCATAGGCCTGAGCCCTGCCATTGAACTGAAAACATTTCTCTTTGCCCTTGACTCTGCTCACAGTATGTGGAGAGGTGCTCAGCGCTCAGGCACTCATGAGCAAAAAACCAACACCTCCCTGCTCTGAGGTATATCTGGAGCTGAGCCAGGATAGCCTCCAGTGCAGAAAATGGGCTTGGTCCTTTTTTGAATAAATCCTTCTCCAGGGTCTGGTATCTTGAAAATGCATAATTGCAACATGGTGAAATGCTCTTCTCTCTGACTCTACCTCAATTTCAGCCTGTATTTCTCCCATGGCCTTCAGGTTAATATCTCCTGCTATAAATACGATAATTTCCTGGAGGAGGTCTGCCTGAGACTTGAGTATTCTTCAAAAACAGCCCCTAGTCTTTAGGAGTTTTTGCTAAAGAGGTGGGGAAATGTATATAAGGCCATGACAGTTTACCAAAGATATACAGGATTCTCAGGAGTGCACTCAGATTAACAAGGGTCAGCTGACTAACTGGAAACAAAGAGTTAGAGATTTCATGCTCTTTCTTGGATCCCTGTGGGTGCCTGGCTCTCTAGAGATCTCACCCACCTCTTGCCCTGCTCCTCCTCGCTTCTCTTCTGATAAAAGACGGTTGAACTTAGGTGCTCTTAGGATGGGTTTGTGGAAACTAGGAAGCTTCCATCTTCTTATTTTGATGCTGTCTTGATAAATAAGCCTTTCCGTATTCCAAACTGATCTAATGAATAGTAGATATTTGATGCACCAAGCACACCAACCTTGTGAGTGCAACATAATATTTGTATCAAGAGCTGATTCACTGATTAACTAATTAATTAAAAGGTTGCTTGCAAGCTTCATTTTTGGCTTCTGTAGAAAGATTTAGCTTATGTTAACTTTGGCCCAGGGCCGGCCGAGTGGCACGTTGGTTAAGAGTTGGCTTGGGACGCCAGCTCTGAGCACTAGGGCCCTGGTTCGGATCCTACATGTGGGCCAGTGATGCTGCATCCTTTACAGCTAAGATGGTGAACAACAGCTCGACCTGGAGCTGGGCTGCAGTGAGTCACTGGCGACAGTGTAGGCTGCAGTGGGGCTGGCTGGCAGTGGGCGTGCACTTTCATGAGCTGCCGTGAGCTGCCATGAGTGGCTGTCCAATGACCGGCGAATGACTGCCTCCCCCAGTGAGAGTGCAATGATAACACCAACATGGGCCAGTGAAGCGACTTCCTCCACAATTAGACTGAAGAACAAAACGACAGCAATTTGTCTGTTCCCCTTCCCCGATTCCCCAACACTGTTCCCCTCCCCCAATTCCCCAATAAAATCTTTATAAACAAAAAACAAAAAAACTCTGGCTCACCCAAAGATAAAATTCTCTTTTCTCTTAAACTCAAAAGCTCCTTGAGAGAATAGAAAATAATATGTACAAATCCTGGAGCCTTATGTGGCCCAGTCTTATCTCCAGGTTGCATATAAAGACACTCTAAAATCAGAAAATAATTAAAATTAGAAAAAAAACTGTCTGGTCTTTATTGATCTCTCTCAAAGAACATTTAAGGAGTTCTCATTCAGAATTCACATTTCTGGTACAGATAAAGCATTCCTTAAACAGTTTTGCTTATGTTTTTATTACTATTTTTTATTTATTATTGTTTTATTTTACAACCCTTTCCCCAGCTTTCCACCTCTACTGGCTCTGTCCTGGAACCCTGCATTCCTTTTGTGAAAGCTCCTGTGAAAGCACACATCTTATCTGAATCACACAGAAAACCATTATCAGACAGCAACATAGCTTAAATTAGTTTATCAGATTGGCTTCAATCACTTAACAGAGACCAAGTAGCAGAACTGTAGAACCCAATCAGTACAAAACAGTTTCCTGGCCCCCAAAGTGAAGGGCATTCAAAAAGGTGTTTGCAAGAGGCTCAAACTTCCTAGTCTGAAAAAAATACAAATCCCTCGAATGACTATAATGAGAAAACAACAATTCAACCACAGTGGATGGAGTTTCTATTTATGTACTTAGAAGAAATAGCCACCTTTAAATGCTGTGAATGTAAGAGAAGATAAACTCATAGACTTCCTATGTCATCAGGCAAGTGTTATTGAAACTGGAGGCCGCTCAGCCAATAGACTGACACAGGAGTTGGGTCATAGAAGAAGCGTTTATTATCAGAGCATCAGTGGTCTGAGAAGGCAGGGGGCTAACACCTCCAAACACTGCCTTAACATTCTCAGACTAGCCTAGGATATTCAAGGGAAAATCTGGACATTCCTCCAGAGGCCATGTGATGGTTCCAGGGGTCTGCATGGAGTCTTCCCTCAGACAATGTGGCTCTCCAACATAGTCATCAACCCAGGAGCAGTGATGACAGTAACCTGGAAAGAATGCTACGCTATAGAGAGTGTGATCAGTAAGCAAGGGGTGTTGTAATTAGTTTGCAAGGGGTGCTGTGATCAGTGTGCAAGGGGTATTGGTATCAGTAAGCAAGCACAAGTTTCAGGGTAATTATCTAAAGCAAGGAACTGGACAAGGGATATTTCAAACTCAGGAACTGGGACAGGACATTCCAAGCTCAAAGCGAAGGGAAGGAGTTGATCAATTGTTAAGCTCTAAGGCAGGGAGAGGTGAGGCCAGGGACAGTGTAAGGCCTCTTTTGTGGGGGTCCCAACCGGGTCCTGTTTCAATATAATACAAATAAAGATTCTACTTTATCTTCTCCAAGAGCATTACAAGTGAACAAGTGAAGAGTGTATGTCTCTAACATTGACTTAGAGAAACAGCTTGATTATTCAATTATTGAGAAATATATTTTGACAACAGATTAATTCACTAGTCAACAGAAGCATTGTAGTATTAGCTTTATGAGAACATTCTACTCTTTTAATTCTAAATTCTATAATCACCAAAAAGTTTTATGTACTCTACGTTACCAACTGTGACCTTAGCCAAGTCACTTAAGTTTCTGGGCATATCTTTAAATATTCAATGAAAAGACTGGGCTAGATAATCGTTATGTGATTTTCAAGTGCTAAGAGTTTGTGTAAATTAATATCATTTGTAATTTTATCCTCTTGTAAGGATGAAATTCAGTAAATCAATAATATAATTAGACTTAGTTTGCAGTTTGATCCACTCTGATATTCAGCTATTTCCTCTTTGTTTCTGATTAACTGAAAAATTCAGTTTTGTTCCTTTTCTCAAGGTTGCACATGCCTCATTAATCCATTTAATTAATGAAATCCTAACCTGGAAAGGGCAATTTCTTAATCCTTAGGTGCTCAGACACCAGAATACACATAAAACCTCAGACCATGGTGGCCGAGTCTGAGTCTGGAGTCCGGAGATAACATTATCCTAAAACAGACCAGCCCCCAGGAAGGATGTCAGCCCTCAGACCTGCCTGACCAACTCCCCCTTTCCTTTGCTCTTCTTCTTATGTACCTATAAAAGCTTCTGACTGGTCTAGTAACAGGGAGATGACCTTTGGACAGGAGTCTGTCATCCTCCCAGAATGCCAGCATTCTGAATAAGCCTGCTTTTCTTTCCATCAATCATGTCTCTTGATTTTTAACTTTTGCAAGTGGCAGGGCGGCCAGACCTTATCATGGTATCATTCTGAGCAGAGCCATCTACCAAGAATAAGAGGACTAATTCAAATTCTCAAGATTTATGGAATGTACCTTTTTTTCCCATTTAACCAAGTTGCTACTTCTATTTATCTTTAGTCTGGACTGATTAGCCTACTTAAACTAGCACGGTATTATCATTCACATTGAATATCATATTGAGATAGGAAAATTATAGGTAGTCAGGGAAATTGCCAGGTAGAGGGAATCAGGGTGGAAACCATAACAAAGCCAGGGAAATAATTTATTAGCTGACACACAGGTTTAAGCCAGAGTGACAAACTCAGGCAGGAGAGGAGAAAGGCCACTTTTTCCAAGTCAGGGAATCCAGGTAGAATGCATATCTTCAAAGAGGTTATTTAATATAAGATAAGACTGTCAGGAGGCCTTTCTTCAAAGCCAGTCCTCTGGTTAACATGCACCTCTCAAAACAGAGACATTGATTAAGCTTATTAAGCTCTAGGGAAATTAGACAGTTTCGAGGAAATACCTTCTCCATGCTAAGCAACAATGTAAATCTGATAATAGTGCCAAGAGACACCAGGTAGTCCCCCTTTCCAGACATACAAAAGGTATAAAACCAAAGCTTTTGCCCTAACTAGTGGGCACCCCAGTCGGGACCCCCTCTCATTTTGAGAACTGTTATTTTCTACTCTAATAAAATATCCTCTGTTACCAACTTTACCTCTCTGGTCCATGTCTCCATTATTCGGCTTCATGAGACCACAAATACCAGCATAAACACACACACACACACACACACACACACACCTAAAAATCCTGCATCATTTATTGGGGGCTCATCCGGGATGAAAAAGAGAGGTAAATCTGATCTGTGCTTTTCTGTCTGCCTTGCCCACTCACGGGCCTTCATCAATATCTTGTTGTCCCTTTCTCCTA
Source organism: Hipposideros armiger (assembly GCF_001890085.2). Lineage (NCBI taxonomy): Eukaryota > Metazoa > Chordata > Mammalia > Chiroptera > Hipposideridae > Hipposideros > Hipposideros armiger. Next base: position 13,095 of record NW_017733527.1, read on the forward strand.
TCATACAAACAATGGGCCTTCGTCAGCCAGTTAAAAGCGACAAGCACAGCTGCCACTCTTCAAGACTCGAAGGACAGGCTTAGCAGAAGGGCTCTGGTTAACCCCCTCCGACGTGGATCGGAGGAACGTTGGCCTTAGCCCGACTGCCTTCTCTCTTGGGGAAAAGAGAGGAGCCCGAGGACGGCGTGAGGTTGGGGTGAACGATTTTTAGACGCAGCTGAGGAACTCTGGTCACGGTGACTCTGTGCCGTGTTCCGAAGGCTCCCTGGGTCTTCTCCCATCCCAACGGCCCGTATGGGTGCCGGCCAATGGCTCTCCCTCCCACTCCCCTCTCTGCTACTCTGCCGCCTTTTCCTTTCTGCGAGGAGGCTGGATACTGGTGCATGGCTAGGTTGTGGGCCTTTGCAGGCAACTGAGGGACCCTCTGCCATGGCCGCTCTGCGGTAGAGTCCCAAAGGCCACACTGGTCCCTTCTCAGCCCGACGACCCGTCAGGGTGCCGGTGGAACGTCTCCTCCATCCTTGCTGCTTTTTTCATCCTGACACTGTCTGTCCTCAACCCCTGAGATGCTGGTCCAGGGCCCCTTCCCTGTGAGACCTCCTCTGCACTCCACGCCAGCCTCAAGACATCTTAAGGTAAGAACATAGAACTTAGTCTCTATGTCTCTGCTGTTTTTGTGCCCTTTCCACCCGCTGTTCACTTTCCAGCAATTACTTAGTGGCCCACCTCCATGGGGGGCTCCACCCGTAGGGGCCCGAATATCTGGCCACTCTCCTTTTTACACCAGTACTATTACAAACCGTCAGGCAAGATCCTGGGGGAGAGGCAACATTTTCCAGACTTGCTTTGCCTTAAGGAAGAGGCCTTATCTGAAGCCTTTTGGGGCTTCCAATATCTCTATGTACTCCCCTCTACAACTCCAGCAGTACGATCCCCTTCTGCACCCCTTCACTTACACTGTGTTCCTTCCCTACAGACCTTAAGTATATACTCCCTCCTTAAACATCTTTATATGGAAAGCCACCACTACATTGACCATGCCATCAACTTCAAAGATGCTCAGAGTCGGGCCATACACCCCTCTACTTTAAGACACCCCATTATCGGCCACTGCCTTTATTGGCCCCATAGGCTGGCATCAGAAATCTAGATGGGACACACACGGGGTTCAGTAGGTGCCCACTTGGAGGCATGGGCCGGCCACCCAGTTAAGGCATGACTAAATCCTGGAGCGCCATGTCCTCCCACCCAGGTTCGGAACCGAGTCATGCGGTCTCCCTGGTTCGTGTGGAGCTGGAGGGCGCTCCAGATAGGTTGTTGGGAGGTGAATTGCAAAGGGACGCCTTTCTTTCTCCCTCCCCCACAGATGGGCAATCTGCCCTCACATGCCTACACTCCCCTGAATTGCATCCTGAGTCATTGGGATAAATTTGACCCTCAGACCCTGAAGAAGCGATGCCTGGCCTTTTCTGTTCAGAAGCATGGCCTCAGTACAAATTAGAAGGCAGGGAAACCTGGCCTCCAGGGGGAAGTATTAACTATAATATACTATCATGCAGCTAGATTTGTTTTGCAGACCGGGAGGCAAATGGTAAGAAGTTCCCTATGCTCAGACTTTTTTGCCCATAGGGAAAACCCAGGCAAAAGATAGTCCCAAAACTCTATATACCCTCCCCTCCCCCCAGAGCTGGCTTTGGGGGACTTTCTAGCTAATTACCCTACATATTCAAGACTTCCTACATTAAAGCACTCACAGCATGTGACAAATCTCCTCCCTTTACAGGAAATGTGGGAGAATTTGGGCCTGCTAGAGTTCAGATCCCCTTTCATTGCAGGAACTGAGACAAATAAAGGGGGATTTGGGGAAATTTTCTGATGACCCTGACGAATACACAGAAATTTTCCAAAACTTAACTCAGGACTTTGACCTCTCTTGGAAAGAGGTCATGTTACTCTTAAATCAGACTCGTAACACTTCTAAAAGACAAACAGCCCTACAAACTGCCATACAGTTTGGAGATGACCAATAAGGCTTGTGTTTGGCTAAATTTCCCTTGGCTTCGGCACCCCCTAACACCTCTCCCTCCCATTCTCCCACTCCATCCCTTTCTTAGTCTCTTGGGGTACCTCCCTCTTACTCTGCTGGTTGTGTTCCTGTAGGGACCACCTGCAGTGGGACTCATTGTAAGGGAGATGGCCTGAGTCCCCGGTGTGCTAACATTCTAAATAAGCTTACTTTTAAAATCATGTTATCTCTGCTACAAAGTTGGTCAAGAAAATAGCTTGTATAATTGACCTTGGGATCTCATAGAGTTGGGAACTAAAAAAGTCACTCAAATAAGGTTTTAAGTGAAACTTTTCAGTCATAATCATATATTGGATATGCTTAGGTGTGATTTATCAACACCTATTGGCAACTTTTACGATTTTAGTTTTGCTAAGGTCATCTATTTCTAGCTTCTTGTCACAGAAATGTTCAAAGATAGATTAAGATCTGTTAATAAATATATCTTGTGTTTTATCACAAGCTTATGCTTTTTAAGGTTATGAAATATATTCCTGGATTTGCCAATGAACTCTACTAGGCAGCACCCCTCCCCAGACATACAAAAAGTAAAAAAACCAAAGCTTTTGCCCTAACTAGTGGGTGCCCCAGTCGGGACCCCCTCTCATTTTGAGAGCTGTTATTTTCTACTCTAATAAAACTATCCTCTGTTACCAACTTTACTTCTCTGGTCCATGTCTCCATTCTTCGGCTTCATGAGACCACAAATACCGGCATAAACACACACACACACACACACACACACACACACACACACACACACACATGCACGCACAAACACATACACACACATCCAAAAATCCTGCATCAATATTACAGCTTACAAAGTGCCACCATGCTAGAAGAGAGGAAATATTGCCAGGGTTTGATACCTTCTCACTACTTCCTAGTTACATGACCTTGGGGCAGTTACTCATGCCTCAATGGTGTCAATTATACAAAAGCGGTTGCAAGAATACCTACTTAATTGGGATACTATGAGGATTAAGTGAATTAATACATTAAAATCCTTCAGACAGTTGCACAGCTCATAGCAAGCACTCAATGACCATTAGCTACAATGTTAATTACTATAATCATGCCTATGGATCTTCATAAGGCTGAACAGGCATTTCCAATGACCCTTCAGATGAAACAACTGGAGGATAAGATAAGTTGGACTGATTGCCAAAGGTTACCCAGTTCAGAAGAGTCTAGTGATGAGAGTGGACCCCAAGCATTCTAGTTTCCAGTCTAATTATCTCTCTACACACTT
>NW_017733527.1:17549-18699 GCF_001890085.2 Hipposideros armiger
ATTTTAAGCTGTTTGAAATTTGGAGTACATTTACTTATGGAAACATTGTCATAAATTACAGTCTGTTTCCAATATGGGTCCACAATATTTTGCCAGAAAAGTCAAAGATGGGAATGACTTCAGAATTTATCTGGTTGAACCCTCTCATTTGTAGACTATACAGTATGACTTTCTCAAGATCACAGTGTTTGATTTAGGGGCATGTGTGAACACATCCCCTTGATTTGGGGGGATGTGTAAACACATCCCTTAAGGGTATGGGTAACCCTGGAATCCTGTTGGGCTAGTAAGGTATTGATGGTCCTGACAAACAGGATATTCCCCTTTCTCTGGCTTTTAACAACATATCTCTTTGATTTAGAAGTGTGTGTAAGCCTGGAGTCAGTCCTGTTGAACAGCTGCTAGGGCTCTTGACCTAAGTAGGAGCTGCAGCAAGGGGCTTTCTAACAGGCACTAAGTTTCTGCTTCTCCTGCTAATTTCTATCTATCTACTTACCCCATCACTTTTAGTAACACTCAGCACTAATGGTAGAAAAAGCAATCACCATGACAGTGAACTGTATTTATATAAATATTTATCAAACACCCATTATGTGACAGACACTGTGCAAATGACTTTTCACCCAAGCTACAGACCCAGGCATCATCCTTGACTGCTCCATCGCCTTCCTCTGCCCCTTTTCCTATCACATCCTGCTGATTTTAGTGACCAAGTATTCCTCAGCTCCATCCTCTTCTCCCCATTCTTACCATCGCTTTCTGAGTTCAGGCCATCTCAGCTCTTATTTAGTGGATTTTAGCAGCTCTTATCCACCCTCCAAAGTGATTTACCTACAGTATCTAGAAAACAAACCAGACCATCACGTTTCTGTGCTTAAAATCTTTCCATAAGTCCATATTACCTACCAGATAAAATGCATGCTCCCTAACTTGTTCTACAAAGTTCTCCATAACCTAACTCCTCCGTACCTCTTTTGTCAGTCTCTGCATCCCATTTTGTGCTACAGCAATACACACCTGCTCTTCATTCTCTGCTCAGACCATGATGTCATTCATCCCTATGCAGGCTCACATTCTCCTCTCTGTCTGGAGTCCCCATCTCCCCTCTCCTCTTATCTGGCTGTTCCCTAGCTGTCTTTAGGTAAGAGGT
>NW_017733527.1:23569-25550 GCF_001890085.2 Hipposideros armiger
CTGTGTGCAAAAGGGATTTTATAGCATAGCACTGCTACCTTAACAGTGAAAATGTGTGTAACTTGCCAAGAACATCCAATCATTGTGGTTGTTATCTTAGTATGAGAACAGTGTATGTGACTGAGCAGTTTCCATCGGTGTGGTTTGGAGGAGGGGGGCTCAGGTTTGGCTGCTGGAGCTGCCCTTACTGCTCCTCGCTCTGCCACCTAGCCTGGTGCTGGGTGCTCAGGGACTGCAGGCGGGGTGATAAGGAAAGCGAGAAGAGCAAAATCTATCCATGACAACCTGAAGGTGACAATAACCACGTTTACTTGAAAATTGCCTGAGAATGAACTACATGATCTTGTGTGGCTATGCAAGCACATGTAAATATATGCAAATGTGTGACCCTCTTAACTATTTTCTCCATTTGGTAAGGCCAGAAGGAAGTGGGCTCTAAGTGATGGATTCTGTCCAGTTCTCCCTTTGTGCTGAAGGGGTGGCTGGAGAAACATCCTTCGATCTCCAGGCCACCTTTCTCCTATAGCTGGGGTTTGGGATGGGGGCTAAAGCACCTAGGTAGGCTCATGGTAAGCAATATATATTAGTTTGATTCAGCTTGATCTAATGTGGAAAAGGTGGGCTTTCTTCTCCTTGTCTCCTTCCTCAGCTCCAGCCCCTCCCATCCCACCCATGCATGATGTCATAACAAGACAACATTATCATATTGCTCTGGCTATCTCAATAAATGGGGACCTTTTCACATCCCTGAGCATCAGCCATCAGCCGTAAAACAAGAAGGCTGGACTTCATGCACTTTAAGGTCCCTCCCAGAAGGTCACATCTAAATGTCTTTATGGAAACAAATCACCTGCAGTTTTGTTAAAATGCAGGTTCTGACTCCACAGCAGTCCTGAGGTGAGGTCTGAGAATCTGTACTCTCTACAAGCTCCCAGGTTATGCCAATATTGTGACCCATAGCCCACACTCTGAGAGGCAAGNGGGATGATTGTCCCTGCCAGGCAGTACTTCTTGGCAGCCTGCTTTCTTATTCCCCAACCCTTGCCTTTCCTGGCCCAATATCCTGGTTCTATAAACTGCTCTCTCAGGGACTCAGGACTCTGACACTTCTCTTGCCTGTATCTCCTTCAGCGCCTCTCACCTCTTCTCTCAAATCTTCCCCAACAAGGGCTGATTTCACCCCCTTTGCATAATAGGAGTATTGGCCTGTCAGGAGCCAGACATTTCCCTAAAAGTCTATTTAGGAGGTCATGCTCTGGAACATCTGCAGATATTTGACAATTCCTTTTGTCCAGTCTTTAAACCCAATGAGGGGAAGAAGAGGTTCATTTTGTGCTGCAATGGTATCTCTCTAATTAAAAAGAAATTCATGACACTTATTTACAACACAGAGTTTTGCAAAGGTTTAAGACTTACTTTAACATCAGTGCTGATCAGAAGCCACTCTAACAAGCACCATTTCCCCTATTCCCCTTATTTTGGGCTGGGTGCCTCTCTGTGTCCTGTAATAGCTAGAGCATTATCTCTGTCACTGCACTGTGTTGCAACGATCTGTTTATATTGCTAGCTCCATCTTGCCTATGTACTTTTGAGAGCAGGGGGTATGTCTTATTCATCTTTGTTTTCTTTATCCCAACAACAGTGCCTGACGCATAGGAGATGCTAAATAAATGATTGTGTTGTTTTGCTGCATTTCACTGACCTCCTTTGATATCCGAAGTAAATCAGAGAGTTGACACCTGCCCTCAAGGAATTTATATCCAATTTAACCTTGATTATTACTACTATGAATAGTAATCTTTTCCTGATATGGAGGGGAGGAGGAGGTAGATGAGACACCAAGAATTACTATGCAGATGGAAGACGTATAGAAACATAGTTAGCAAACCAACAACCAATAGTTCAGATCAGCTGAATGGCCAGCTGTGATGATTCATCATTAGTCAGAAGCCTATGATAAGAAATCCTTCAGAAGCCCAGG
>NW_017733527.1:28355-29775 GCF_001890085.2 Hipposideros armiger
TCTTACTACCTGTCTTTTTATCTGCCCATTAAAAAAGAGAAACTGCACGCCAAAAAATGATAGTCTGCTACTACACTGTCTTTTTGCTTCTATATTTTGCTGCAGACTGTAAATAAATAAATAAATAAATAAATAAATAAATAAATAAATAAATAAATAAATAAATAACTGGCAACAATCCACAGAGTGTTATTTGGAGAACATCAGATTAGAGGGTTTTTAAGGTTTTTTTCTAATTCTAAAAATTGTGCAACTCTAAATCACATGTTCTGGTACCTAATTATGCCTTTCTTATATTTTAGCTAACATTTTGAAGACTTACTCAGTGCCAAGCAATGTGTTAAGAGTTTTACATGTCAGCCAATTCAATCCCCCAAATATCCCTATGTAATAGGTTCTTGCTAGCCCACTTCTAGTGGAAACTGAGACTCAAGGAATTTCTGTGACTTGTCCCTGGTCACACAGCTGGAAATCCAACTTTGGTCTTTGACTTCAGTGCCTTTGTTCTCAACAATTGTATTACATACTTTCTATTATTAAATACTAATAAAATATTTCAAGTATCTTCACAGACTCAGTTCCTACATGGCAGGGTCTGTACATTTTTAATATCTGAACCTTACGATTGCAGTTAGTATACAGTATTTCTACTGCATTCAACAAAATTAACAAGTATTTATTGAATGTCTACTGTGGTTCAGGTAGTAAGCCCAGGGCTTACTAAGGGACACAGAAGATATTTGTTGATTAATTGATCAGCAAATTTGTATGGGAGAATGTTGAATATTGAATAGGTGAAATTGGTAAAAAAAAAAAAAGTACTCTAATTTAACTTATTTGCTTTCTGAGTATTCAAACTCACAGGAATCACCAGTAAAGAAAGTATTTTTTCTGACTTAACAACCTAAAGGGGAAAAGTCCTGATGTTCTGTTATTTCTCAGACTTTCCTCTCCATGCCAGGAAGAACAGCGAGGACCCCATCCTTTATTTCCTGTGTTCTCTGACCACCTACGCATGCCTGCTGACTGTCTTATAGCCTTAGAGACCAAACAGACTCCCCTCTGGGTGTTTTTGAGCCTCTGTACCATTCATTAAAAGGCTGTTGGGAAGAACCCACTGTGAGCCAAATAGTAGGAAAAGTGGGTCTATGAGAAAAGGTAAAAGGATTTGGGATAATATGTTCAAGAGGAAAAGATTTTAAAAGGACTGAAAGCCTGGTATTTGACTTCACAGTTTATTTTCATATGATGCTCATCTTGTGTCCACTATCCTGTGTGCAAAAGGGATTTTATAGCATAGCACTGCTACCTTAACAGTGAAAATGTGTGTAACTTGCCAAGAACATCCAATCATTGTGGTTGTTATCTTAGTATGAGCACAGTGTATGTGACTGAGCAGTTTCCATCGGTGTGGTTTGGA
>NW_017733527.1:30061-32263 GCF_001890085.2 Hipposideros armiger
GCAAGATCTAGTGGTGATGAGGGACTTCAACTAGCAGGACATCTGCTGTAAGTCTCATGCAAAACATCTGATGAATTTCTGCCTTGCCTTGCTGATAACTTAATTTCTCAGTAGGTAGAAAAAGCAGTGAGGGGGAACTGCTACTCGGCACTTAATTAAGGCCGGTAAGACCTAGATAATGATGTATATGTTTTAAGAAACTGGGAAGAAAGTGACTATGGCATTTACAAAAACTGATAATAAATGATAAGGTGGCCTCTTATAATAATAAAATATGGCAACCATCTCAATTTCTTTTGGAAAACAGGCAATGTATGAATAAATTAATTAAAATATTCAGATCAGTGTACCCCAGACACCAAAAGAGCAGATTTCTAAAAGTTCAGAGCAAAGACTTATGATCTTGTAACCTATGATGCAAAATAGTAATGGAGCTCCACTCATTAATGGGATGGACATTTCTAAGAAATTCAAATAAAACAATCATGAGTCACCCTGATTAAAAAAAAACAACAACAAGAGAAATCAGCTAACAAAACTCATGGGACCTCATAAACAGATCTCTGATGAACTCAGATTGAATAAAGACTTGCACAAAAGTTATAAGGAGGAAAGCGTAACTCATAACAAATCCAAAAGTTCACATGGTCCTATAAGTAATAGTATTAATGCTCAATTTACTGAGGATTTACTGTGTGCCAAGTACTGTTCTCAGTACTTTATACATATTAATTCATTGATTCCTCAGAAGAACATTATGATGTAGGTGTAAAATTTATCTTGTTTTTACAAGTAAAGAACCTAAGAAACAAAGTGGTTAAGTTACTGACCCACAGTCAAAAAAACCAAGAAGTAGCAGAGTCAGGATTTGAATCCAAGCANTCATTTCACAGGACAACTATTTAGCTATATAAACATAGCTATAGATTTTCTATATTTTTCCAGCATCAGTGTTCTACCTCCACCCATTCCTGCTCCTCAGACCCTCCTTAGAGAAATAGAATAGCCTCTAGATTGTCATCATTTTAACCACCCCCTTTCCAAAAGCTGTAATTTTTTAGTGGCACTTTGAACATGTGGTACCCAGAGCTGAGCTGTTGATTCCAAAAATGGCTCGCCTAGGGCAGGAGCAAGTGACGTAGTGCCCTCGCTTATCCTGTGTACTGCAGCTCTTGATGCAGCTGAATCTACATCAGCTTTTTGGCCACCAGACACACTCTTGAGTCATCTTTAGCCTGTGGCCAAGTGAAACTTCTATTTATGTATGTATGTATGTATGTATGTATGTATGTATTTCTAAATTTTCTTCTTTTTATAATTTTTTATTAGTTTCAGGTGTACAAAACAATGTAATGACTAGACATTTACACCCCTCACAAAATGATAACCCTCCAAGTCTACTGCCCCTCTGGCATTGTACATAGCTATTATAATACCATTGACTATATTCCCCATGCTGTACTTTACATCCTGTGACTATATATATATTATATTTATATATATATTTAATTATAGTTGACATTCCATATTATTTTATACTAGTTTCAGGTGTACAGCGCAGTGGTTAGGCATTGATATAATCTATGAAGTGATCCTCCCAATAAGTCCAGTGCCCATCTGACACCCTGCATAGTCTTGACAACATTATTGATTATATTCTCCATACTGTATTTCAAATCCCCATGACTACTTTGTGACTACTAATTTGTACTTTCTAATCCTCTCGCCTTCTTCCCCATTCCCCGAACCCCCTCCCATCTAGCAACCATCAGTTTTTTCTTTGTGTCTGAGTCTATTTCTGTTTTGTTTGCTCATTTATTCCATTATTTAGATTCCACATATAAGTGAGATCATATGGTAATAGTCTTTCTCAGTCAGTCTTATTTTACTTAGCATAATATTCTCTAGGTCCATTCATGTTGTTGCAAATGGCACAATTTCATTATTTTTTATGGCAGACTAATATTCCATTGTATAAATGTACCACAGTTTCTTTATCCAATTGTTTGTTGATGGGCATTTTGGTTGTTTCCATATCTTGGCTATTGTGAATAGTGCTGCAATAAACACAGGGTTGCATATACTTTTTGAATTAGTGTTTTCAATTTCTTTAGATAAATACCCAGAAGTGAAATTGCTGGATCATAAGGTAATTTATTTTTAATTTTTTGAGAACTCTCCATACTGTTTTTCATAGTTACT
>NW_017733527.1:33308-34552 GCF_001890085.2 Hipposideros armiger
CATTGGGATAGAGACTGTCTCTATCCCACTGTAAATTCTTGCTTCCTTTGTCATAGATTAAGTGACCATATACACATGGATTTATTTCTGGCCTTTCTATTCTGTTCCATTGACCTATGTGTCTGTTTTTATGCCAATACCATGCTGCATTACTATAGCCTTGTAGTATAATTTGATATCAGATAATGTGATACCTCCAGATTTGTTCTTACATCTCAGGATTGCCATGATTATTTAGGGTCTTTTATAGTTCCATATAAATTTTGGGATTATTTGTTCCAGTTCTGTGAAAAATGCCTTTTTTTTAATTAAGATTTTATTGGGGAATTGGAGAAGAGGAACAGTGTTGGGGAATTAGGGAAGGGGAACAGCTAAGTTGTTGTCCTTTAGTCTTAGTTGTGGAGGGCACAGCTAGCTCAGCTCCAAGTCCAGTCACCATTTGTCGGCAGCTCGTGGCTGCTCAGCTCAAGGTGCCATGTTCAATCTTAGTTGTGGGTGGGTGTAGCCCACCATCCCATGTGGGAGTTGAACCAGCAACCTTGTTAGGAGCATGTGCTCTCACCAGCTGACCCATCTTAATGCCTGTTGGCTGCTCAGCTTAGGTGCAGCTCACTGGCCCATGTGGGAATAGAACCGGTGACCCTATTGCTTAGAGCTCACGCACTTAACCAACTGAGCCACTCGGCTGGCCCGCCATTAGTTTTTTTTATAAAGGTTGCATAGTATCTGTATATTGTTTTGGGTAATACAGACATTTTTAACTATACTAATTCTTCTTATCCATGAGCATGTTATATGTTTACATTATTTGTATCTTTTTAAATATCTCTCTTCAATGCCTTATAATTTTTTGAGTAGAGGTATTTTACTGTTTTGGTTAAATTTATTCCTACGTATTATTTTTTTATTTATATATATATTTTTAAGATTTTTAATTAAAATACAGCTAATATACATATTATATTAGTTTGAGGTATACATCGTAGTTATTCAACAGTACCCATATAGCTCTATACAGTTACCACATTATTGATTATATTCCCTATGCTAAAGAAGTGATCACCACAATAAGTCCAGCACCATCTGACACTGTACCACACTATCACAATATTATTGATCTTTTTACCCCTTTCTAAAATTTTCAATTAGAATTGACATTTAATATTATTTTATAGTAGTTTCAAGTGTACAGCATAGTGGTTAGACATTTATAAAATTTAGGAAGTGATCCCTCTAACTAGTAC
>NW_017733528.1:0-18377 GCF_001890085.2 Hipposideros armiger
TGTAGATTGCTAGGACAGAAAGCGTGAGCAGTATCTACAGGAGCAGAGAAGAAGTGTTACCTCAGAGTGGTGGTCAGGTTAGGCTCTTAAGAGGTGACCCTTCAGTTGAAGCATTAATAAATTTTTCTAAGTGGGTAAGGAGAATAGGGCATTCCAAGTGTGTGCAAGCTATGGAGGCAAGCAACAGCATGTGGTCTTTGGAAAACACAAATCACTCAGTGTGGTTGGCACGAGGTAGTGTGTGGAAGGAAGCGTGCATACGAGGGAGAAAATGCTGCTGGAGCTGGGGCACACACGCCAGGCAAGACACCCTGAGTGGGAGGCTGGAGGGCAGGCGGGAGTAGAGTGTATGGGATGCTGATGTGCTCAAACTCGGCTCTTTCACGTGTTGGAGGCTGGCTCATGCTCTTCCCAGGCCTCTGCTCCATTGCTCTTCTCATTCTCCTCCCATTGTCATTTCATCATCTCCAGAGACCCCTGGACCCTGTGCCTCCTCACTCCTTATATAATGAGTTACTGGAGAGCAGAGATGCTATACTTTGCATTCTTTTCTATTTATCCAACCCTATCACAGTATGTATAGTAGGTCCTCAATAAATGCTTAATGAGTGAATGGGAACTAGTGTAACGACATCCTACTATGTTCCCTGTCGTGCTACCTGCCCAGAACCCCATCCAATCCCTTCTTCCCGGGTGAACTCACACCTACTCACACTTACTGCAGATCCCTGGTACACAGTCACTTCTGCAGGGGCAGATGGGTGTCCCCATGATACATCTCGTGGCACATGAGCTCCTTTCTAACACTTGTAACGGTTGCATTTAACATTGACGTGGATGATTATTTGATAAAGGCACACTTCCCCTCACTAGACTGTGGGTAAGTAGCCAAGAGGGCAGAGAATGTATGTGCCTGTGTTTGCTCGCCAATATACCCCACACCTAATACAACGCCAAATACATAGCAGAAAACCAATAAACAAGGTTTGAATGAATAAGTAAATAAAAAAGGAAGGAGGGAAGTTAAGAAAGAAAGAAGGGGAGAAAGGAGGGAGGAAGCGGAGAAGGAAGGAAGGAAGAGAGGAAGGTTGGGAGGGAGGCAGGGAGGGAGGAAAGATCGAATGTGAGACCCGAGTCTGGTTAGGCAGGTCAACCATGGGTAGTCCTAGATTTTATCCTGCTGAGACTTAGCGAAGGGCTTCAAGCCAGTGATTCAGGAAAAGAGCAAAAGACACACTGGAAGGGAGGGAGGCTGAAAGCAAGCGAGAGGTCCATACACAGGAAAGAGAAGGCAGAAACCTCAACTAAGACAGTAGTGGTGTGAAGAGTGTGTAGAATTAATGTTCAGAAACAAACTCACAGACACAGAGAACAAACCGATGGTTGCCAGACGGGAGTGGGGTTGGGGGCTGGGTGGAAAAGGTGAAAGGGAGTCAGAAGTACAAATTGCTAGTTATAAAAGTGGTCAAGAGGATGTAAATTACAGCATAGGGAACATAGTTAAAATACTATAATAACTATGTGTGGTGTCAGATGGGTACTCGACTTATTGGGACGATCACTTCGTCAGGTACATAAATGTCTAATCACTATGTTGTACACTTGAAACTAATGTAATATTATATGTCAACTATAATTGAAAAATAAATGTAAAAATAGAGGGTAAAAGCAATAGGACTAGATAATGCCACTAACATATACCAAAAACTTCATTCCATAGAAGCCATTGGTTTCATAGCCATTTGGCATTTTGTGCTTCAGCAGAACACCAACATCATAGTATAAAATGTCTGTAGTGAGGAAAAGCGCTCTGTGTTCATAGCAACAAACTAGAACATAAAATCCAGTAATAGTTTGATATTATGCATCTTAAGGCATTTTATACTGCACGTCCAACTCCATGAAACACCTTTCTAGTGGATTATACTGTGGCTTAGTGGAGGCTATCATATAGAGATGAAAAGTAAAGGAGTTGTTTGCCTCTGCAGCCAGCTGAGGGACATCAAATACTCCCTTGCATCCCAGGGCAGCCATTTTGAGTGCAGAATCTGTGCTGTGGGCCACTGACTTTCATCTCAGTTCTATAATGAAAGATATTACCCAAAAGCCAATTTTGAGATTCAAAATAATTAATGCATTTATAGGAAATTTTATGACTTTATTGTTTTCAATAGATGTGACTGAAATAAATCAAAATTGAGATGGCATATTTTGAAGTCGAGGATTTCTGCCCATCGAGGCAATGTTATGACTGCATTGAAAGAAAATATTTAGTAATTCTACTGAATATTTAGGCTTAATGAGCATTTTAGAGTATGTTTCTCCAATTTATGATTACTTATATATGCTTGTTAGGTCTCACAGCTTTGTTATACATGTAGCCTAAAATACTGCCCTCTTTTTATAAAAAACTAATTACTGTGAATAACTTTCATTTGATTGTAGAGCACAGCATACATCTTGTTAATGGTCTATCAATGGAGGGTGTGGTGACCATGTTTGGCATAGTTTGGAGTATGGATTCATGCTTCAAATTTATCTTAACAAAATGGAGAAATGTTCGATAATATGCCATATCAAATACATTAGAGGTAAGTACTAAATAACTTTTAGTATATGCATGTATAATGTCCTAAGTCAATTAAAATTAAATTATATTATTGTTTTCAGTCAGCAAACAATTATGGCTAGGTAGGTTTGCTTTTTAGGTTGACACGCCAATTGAAATGACAGTTAATGTATAATATTTACATTTCATCATAACATCAAGACCTCAACAGGCCTCTTATTCTATCCATGCCCCATTTTAAATTAAAAGAAAAATTCCTTGTGACACTTGAATTTAGTCACAACACTGTGAGTCTCACTATGACTCTTACAGTCCTATTGCTTTGCTCTCATTGTAAACATTCACTGTGTCACGTTTTCCACAGATAATCATCTCTTAACAGAATTCAATATGTGAAGGCTAGACCAGCAACACCACATCATAGCAGGGGGAACAACTTATTTTATTCATCTTCTCACAGCAATTTTTAGTGTTTATGCGAAGAGACATGGCAAAAAATAAGACTTACCACCACGATATATCGAGGTCTGTACTGAATGGTTCCAAACAAACCCAGTATGACAACTATTATATGTAGAAAATTTCCAAGAATAGGCGCCCACTGGAAGCCCAGGAAGTCAAAGATCTGCCTCTCTAATGCTGAGAGCTACAACAAAGCGAAAAGAGCCCGTTAGCATTTAACGCAAGAATACGCACACCATTTTAATCTTCAGTTCATGGCTAGACAAGTCTGCATGTTCAATTTCAATCACACTGATGTACGTCCTTTTCCCAAGAGTTGTGACACCTATTTCATGTGCTGTTTTAATGCAACTTTTCTCAGAAAATATACTAAGATAACTTTGAGTATTATGGCTTCAAGTCTAAACAGGTTTGAAACCTATCCAGAGAGCTAGAGATATACTCCTTAAGTAATTTTCTATAGTAGAAAATCTAGACAGATATTTTATGACATCATTGTTTCTGAAAATAATTCATCACTACTTTTAGTAAATGGTTGGCTTAGTAGAACATACTTGGAACAGGAACTACAGGTTTACAATGAGTTTTCATATTGGAAAAGCAACCCTCCTGCCATCCCTGCATCCTGTGGGAAACAAATAATCAAATGTTCTGGGTTTTGTTTTGTTTTTTTCCTTTCATTAGACTGTCATTGATGATAATGACTAACTACTTTTTCAAAATGAAGCTTACATATTTACTTACTCTGGGCTCAAGGCCCTGATGTAAAACTAGAGTTAAATAGTCCCTTTGAATCATATTAAATTGAGATCATATGCCAACATGACAATTCACCTTAGATTAGGTAAAGTCTTTTTTAAATACCCAAATAAAAATTATGAGGCCATAACAATTTTAGATATGCCACAGTTTATCATATTTGCAGGATGCACAAGTACATTTTTAAATAATTCTAAAGTGTATTAAAATATACACTTAAACCATTTATGATGAGATAGATGAATTTCATATAGTTCAGTAAATGCCAACAATGTCATTATCATGTACAAATAATATTTATTGCAGTCTATATCTAAAAATTTTATAATTCCCCCTGCTGTATTTTGGACACTAATCTTATACATTTCAAGCAATTTTCTAGGTTTACTTTGATAAAACAGTAATTCTAATAAAATGATCCAACCATTAGCCATCCTTATGGCACTAGAAACTGCAGATTTGAAGTGAAAATAGCACTCTAGGTATTTTTCTAGTTATGTGGCAGGTGTATGCCTGAATAGCTTTAATTTCCTTGGACATAAAGAAATGTCTAGGGCTGGCTGAGTGGCGCGTTGGTTAAGAGATGGCTTGGGATGCCAGAGGGCCCCGGTTCGGATCCCACATATGAGGGCCAGTGACACTGCCCTCTACAGCTAAGATGCTGAACAACAGCTCAACCTGGAGCTGGGCTGCCGTGTCACCGGCGATGACTGGGCTGCAGCCCCTGTGGCAGTGGGTTGCCATGGGCTACCGTGTGTAGCCAGCAGCCAGCGTGAGCAGCCAGCAGCCACCGTGAGCGGCCGTCCAGAAGCCAGTGACTGACCTGCCTCGCCCGGGAAGAGCACAATGATGGTGCTAGCTTGGGCCAGTGAAGCAACATCCTCCACAACTAGACTGAGGAACAAAACCATAGCAACTTGTCTGTTCCCCTTCCTCCGATTCCCCAGCGCTGTTCCCCTCCCCCAATTCCCCAATAAAATATTTCTTTAAAAAAAAAAACAAGGAATGTCTACCATCCAGTAAGCTGAATCTTCCTTGTTTAAGAATCACCTCCAGTAAGCTATGGAGAAAAGAACAAATTCCTGAAGACAGCCACCCCAGAACCACAGTCATTTCATGGGTATCTCCTAAATATTAAGTCACTTGTCCCCATCTCCTGCACTCACAAATGGGAAGACGCACAGAAATGGCTAAAACACAGAACAATCAGAGCACGGTAAGAAGCAGCACTGCATTTTCAACCCTGTTTGTCTCTGCTTGTGACTAATTAGTTCCCAGGAACCTGCCCCTAAAAATGCAGAATTTTATTAATTGGCCCATTAGTGATGTAAATATGCAGGTGTTTTGTTTTTGTTTTTGGTTTTTAATGTTCAAACAGGATGGATGTGCTCAGGAAAAAAAAGAAACCCTGGAGAGCAGCTGCAGGCAATTCATTCTGAAAAGCAACCCTATTTCAAAAGCTGTTGGCGCATCATAAAAACCTTTCCAGAGAACTTTTCAAACAGAGAGAAACCCATTTTCTTCTCTGTCAGAAAGTGCATGGTAGCATTCTCTTTTATAATATTAAAGAAAACATGCAATAATGAAAGAGAAGCTCAATTAACACCACTTATTAGAAGATCCATGTTCTTTATTGAACACACAGTATCTCTATTAATGTTTGTTTGCTGATAACGTACTTAAAAATGGATTTATGGTGGCTTGAAATAAAGGCACAGACACAAGGCCATTAAGAAAATCAAAGTGGAGGAGCATATCCAGGATCAGGGGACAGGCAGCTGTAACAACTGTACAAACCATTAACACAATACAATCTGACTACTGTATTTTTAAAAGCCAACTAATAACAGCAAAAAGCCCTTCAAAATAAAACACCATTGTGTTTTAATTCTTTTATTGAATTTTCATGTTAAGCTATTTAGGCATTTAGTTCATAGGCAAATATCTTCTCTCTAAATGTCATAATCTCTAGAGACACCACTTTTTGCCTTAGGGCTTGACATTCATAATGGCCCAGAGCCACTAGGTGAAGTTAAATGATATCTTGTTTGCTTTGTTAACTCTGAATAAGTGTGGATATATTTTAGAAATATCTTTGTCACCATGGTTCTCATCTGTGGTGTGCGGAAGCTGCTGGCACAGGCCTGGGATCCCAGATGGGTTGCATCTCTTTCCAACTCCAAGGTCAGTGATCTGAAGTTGGGAACTTGACATTCACCATTATGGGAATATTTACAACATGGTCATCCGGAAAGGCTAAAAGTCGGGGCTTTGTTTATTTGTCATGTGAGCCTATTGTTAAACATTTATCTGTATACCGCTGAATATAGCATCTAGAAAATCGTGACTCTGATCCAGGAGAGCCGTGGGAGGAAGTGATAAGATGTGTAATGTAGCATAAACAGAAAGTAACCAGTCCAGATGAGAGCAGAAGGATGGAGGGCTCAAACAGATATATGCAGAGATGCCATAGCAAAGAAGAAAATGGATGAGACATTTGAAGAACCTGAGGCTAAAATAAAGGTAGAGCATTCAAGAAAATATGAAATTAGCAAGACACTCCACAGAAAGCAAAACCAACCAGTCATGAGTTCAAAATAGAACAGAAAGCAGCGGCGGGGGTGAAGAACAGTGGAATCATTTCTAAGTGAAAGGTGTGTAGGTAAGAAGCTGGAAGCTGGAAGAGTATGATAAAAAAAGAATATGTTTCTTTTCTCAACAAGTTAAAAAAAATTAAGGCAATTAGCGTCCTAATAAAATGGAAGGAA
Source organism: Hipposideros armiger (assembly GCF_001890085.2). Lineage (NCBI taxonomy): Eukaryota > Metazoa > Chordata > Mammalia > Chiroptera > Hipposideridae > Hipposideros > Hipposideros armiger. The sequence continues at coordinate 6,559 of NW_017733528.1, forward strand.
AGACGAGAGGCAGTGAGGAAAAGAAGGAGGGAAGGGAGGAAAGAAGGAAGAATGGTAGACCAAATCAGTGATGCAAAAAAAGTATCGTTCAAAGATACCAAGAAAATTAAAATGGGGTGTGATTTTGAATGTAAATATGAAGAAGTCATTGAAACATCCTCCCTAAGTGGCATAGGCATGGGAACATTGGAACTATAGGAGAGAAATGTGACCCTAGGTCATACTAAGGTCCACATGAAAAATATTCCACACTCATTATAATGTAACTTTCTGAATCAAATTGCAGAAAACTTGGAAGTCTTCCTTATAACCATAATGGAACAAAACGTAGAGTATCATTTGACCATATAAAGTGTATCTAGCAGAGGTTGCGAGAGGCTGAATGTCCTGTGTCTAAATTCTATGTGTATACCAAGCAGAAGCGAGTGTTTTAAAACTTTCCCTGCAGGATCAAGCTTTTCCTTTTATCGGGCTCCAAGGTGAAAATATTTCCTCTAAATCTACAAATCTGAACCACACCCCTCGTTGACCACACATACTCCCAACAGCTTAAGAAGTGTCTCTGCTTCCTTATTTTATGCCTAAGCAATATAGAGACAAATAGAAGTACCTTCAAAATACAGTAGTTTTCTTCCTGATCCATGTATTATGTTTAATGCTTCACATGGTATTTTGCATACCAGCTCATAATGATAACTCATTGTGAAAATTAATTCGCACTTAATTAAAGAGCTGTAAAACTCCAGGTGACCATTTTCCTGGGCATCACCTAGGCTGGGCCTACGCAATAAGCTTCTGCCCAAACAGAAGCTGGGTAACAATGTTCTTTCTTAAGGACTGAGCACCCTTGGAGATTTCAACTTCACAGTCAGAATAGCGAGCTGCTTTTCACCCTCATTCTTCAACTTTCCCCCTGCTCACTGGAAGCAGAGACATTGAAAAGATGAAAACAAGCTTACTCATGTTGGCAGAATCATAAGAAGGCGTTTGATCAAACGATAGTTTTATGAAAGACTGAAATTAAAGCACATTTGTATGACCGACACCCTTGTCTGTACAACCTGTAGTCTAGGAATTTGTGAGGTAAGTATTGTATAATTGAGAAGATTCAAATCTTTCCTCAAAGTTGGAACTTAAAAGCCCTAATTAACATGTTTGTTAGCTAAATTGCTATATCCCAGGCCATTTCAAATAAGTTTTGGGTTACTAGGGTAGGTTTTTTTAATGTCTGGAAAGTCCACGGAGCCCTTAGCTCCACCTCCATCATCCTCGATTCCTTTGCTCTAAAATCTCGGAGCTACTCAACTCCCAACATACTTTTCATATGCCCAACTTCTGTGTTCACAGATGTGGCCTAGGCCAAACTGTGACCTTATATTTTAGGCTATAATTTGTGAATGTTTTTTTTCACGGCTCTGAGAAAAGAAAAAAGAAAAAAGAAAAGGATCAGCGGCATTTGTCTCGTTACCCTACCTCATGGAGGTGTGCCATAAAGAGTGTCAATCACCTGGAGATTTACTGCTATGTTAAAACAGGTGCTATTTTGGGGACATTTCTAGGTGTCTATAGACACGTGAAGCATTAGGAGGCACACAGACATGGATGGATCCAGGAATTCTAGAAATGCCCTGCGCATGATTTGGTTCAGCCAATGAAGCCAGTTATCGTGTGGAGGTTTTCACAGTTTCTTCAAGGTTCTGTATTATTTTGGGTAGGGCTGAGACAACAAAGGGCTATTCCAGTGAAATCAGAAACCAATCCTTTAGTGAAACGAATAAAGCCAAACGAAGTATAATGTACCTCCTTTCTCTGTTGCTTGGTTATTAGTACCAACTCCAGTGGCCTGAACGACCACTAGTGTGTACGCAGCTAGGCGAGGTGGGACCATGAAGGCTCGGGGTAGTGTTTCCTTAACACCAAGTGTGATTGTCGTTTGCTTTACTAAGTGAAACAATGTCCCCAGAACATGGCAAAAGGCTTTTTGAATTCTGTCTATACATTTTGAGTCCCTATACCTCAAGGAAATTGGGTGGGCATTTCCTACTCCTGCAGTTTAATAAAGAAGGTGTGAACTACTCGGTCAAATAAACAATACTAGACATCAGAAAACATATTGAGCTGCAAAATCTATTTTTTCAAGAGATAAGCTAGTGGGTAAGATAGCAGGGAAAGTTTCCTATTAAAAATGAACAGCAATTGCACTGCAAATGGGCAGATTTGTGAAGGGTGATGAGCTGAAAGAGTGCATGTGAAGGGCATTTACAGACCAAAAATTCACTCAGGAAATTTAGTATATTTTGTGCACTGACTTAACATATCAATTGGGAAAGTGACAACCATTTCACCAACTTCTCAATGTCAGAGAATAAGCCAATGTATTAAAAAAGTGCTCCAAAGCCTGAAAGGGTAGTGATACTTAGATATGACTTTATTTAACACCTTAATTCCTCCATATCTTTTAATCTAATTTGATGCTAACAGAATAGGATATATATTACTATCTCTATTGGATATATGAAGAAACACAACACAGATACGAATTAGCCTCAGAAATGAGATAGCATCTTTATGCCTGATCCTATATTCTTTATTCCATAGTACTCTGAAATCATACAATAAAGCATACATTGTTTAATAAGGTCAAACTTTGAAATAAGCTTGATCACAAGAACACAGAAATAACAAGAAGCGTAGTGGATTGTTTCAGGGTTTAATCCGTGTTCCTCCTGCCCCACCCATTTCTAAGTGAAGCAAGTCCACCCTCTGTCCTTCAGAAGAGGCAAGCTGCACCTCTCAGGAGCTCACCAGTTGCCCTATCTTAGTCAAGCTTCAGTTGCTTTATCAAATGTAGATAATAGTAATCTTGAAAATAAATATTAGGGCATGCTCATCAAGCATATAGATGGCATCGGTAAGTGCCAACAGTTGTGTGTTAGTTTCCTGTTGCCAGTCCAATACGCTAAGAAGTTACTAAAAACTTACAGAAGCTTATTATCTTCTGTAACTCAGAAGTCCAAAATGGGTGTTGCTGCGATCAAATTATGATCAAATCATGTTGGTGTGGCTGCATTCCTTCTGGCAGCTCTAGGGAAGGTTTCCTTCCCCCGACGCTTCTGGCTCCTAGAACCGCCCTGGCGTCCTGCCTTCCTTTTCAAAACCAGCAACAGTGAGTTACATCCTCACGTTGCCATGCCTCTGGCTTTTGCACATTCACCTCCTTCTTCCACTTACAAAGCCCGTTGTGATCACATGGGGCCTTCCTGAATGATCCAGGAAAATATCTCCATCTTAACTTCAGCTGAAGACTGAATTCCTTCTGCGGCCTTAATGTCCACTTGCCATGTAAGGCTAGGACCTACATGGAGGTCCTGGGGCCCATATTCCATCCACCGCACACTTGTTATTTCCTGTGCTTTCAGTTTGGAGCTCCCTTCGTGATGGTATCCTGTCCTGTCGTGAGATGTGGATATGTCTCAGGCAGGCTCTGACCAGTGCAGGAAGAGCCCAGGGTTACCCCTGCCCCTCTCTCAGCCCGAGAAAACCGTATCTGAGATAGCATCACTATCTATTCCATGTCCTACTGGGACCAACCCCATCAGTGAGGTGACCAGTGCTTCCCTCAAATGTCCCCGCACCCACAGGAAGGCTCCTTTCCAGAAAAATTCATTAAAGTAGCATTAGAATTCAAAATCTGTGATAAAAGTATTAGGATTTTGAGGTAAGTAAATATAGCTCTAACTCTGCAAAAGTATCTGTAAAGCTATATCAACAAAGCATAATAGAAGGAAAAAGATAAATATTTCATATATATATATACATATACATATATATATATGAATGTATTACATATCCTAGTAATACCCTATTTGAAATGAAAATGCTATGAATGAGTTCTTATTCTTTGCCTAGATAAAATCACTTTTAGGTCAATAATAAGGAAAACCACTTTGTCTACCTCTAATGATAATTGATGATTAATAGCAATACTTAGCAGTTATGTAGCAATTTTTATTTTCAAGCTACTCTTATTAACCAAATGCAAGATACTCTGGCTTTTCCAAAAAGAATTAGGTGAAAGAGAACTTGTAGTTTTTGGTATCTCTAAAATCAAGAGTATGCTTTGACTGGCAGACAATACAAAATTCACATGATACCCGATAATTTTGAGGTGAACTATTATATATATATATATATATATATTCACACACATGCATACATATATACGAAATACATACATACATATATATACACATATATATACACATATATATGAAACTTAGTTTCCAATCCCCCCTCATTATGAACATCATTTTTGTAAATATCCTTATATAAGAGCAAACATGCGTGTGTATGTGTGTGTGTGTGTGTGTGTGTATTATGTGCACACGTGTGTATGTGTGGGCCAGGCACAGATTTAAGTGTCTTATGAATATTAACAGCAGAGTGAAATAGGTTCTATAATTTTCAAAGGAGGAGCCAAGGCACAGAGAGTCTAGGGTATTGCCCAGGATGCCACGTTAGTAAGTGGCAGAGGCAGGATTTGAAACCAGCCAGTCTGGTCCAATTTTATATAATAACTATATATTATAAATATATATATAGTATATATATATATGGTCAGACAAATTCGCAAACTCAGCCTAGAAAAAGTACTACATAGGGAGGGTGTTCCAATACAGTTATTTGTTTACTGGCTAAAAACTCCCTCACAGACAGTGCCGTGTGAGCTAGTGCATTGTCGTGATGCAAGAGCCATGAATTATTGGCGAAAAGTTCAGGTCATCTAACTTTTTCACGCAGCCTTTCAGCACTTCCAAATAGTAAACTTGGTTAACTGTTTGTCCAGTTGGTACAAATTCATAATGAATAATCCCTCTGATATCAAAAAAGGTTAGCAACAAGTTAGCGAACTTAGTTGTCAGACCTCGTATATATAATTAAAATCATCATTAATGAATGTAATGTGGAAAGACTGGGGAGCGAAATATAAAATATTTTTTAAATGCTTTTAATCTAATCATTAGAATGCCATCAGTTATTTCTTTTTAGATTCAATGTTATGAGCCTAAATCCATTCATTTCTGTTTTCTTTCTTTTGTTCATTCATTCATTTCCTCAACAAGCGCCACTTAAGGAATGCTACGTGGCACGCCCTGGGGTGCAAAGCTGAAGGCAGAATTCTTGGCCGGGAAGAGCTAGTTCACATTCTAGTGGGGAAGAAAGACATAGATGAAACAAGTCTTATAACATATTACATATGCTATGATAGAGGAGTGTTCAAAGAGGTGTAAGCGCACAAAGGAAAGTGTTTTAACCTCTGCCTGGTACGACTAGCATATTTTGGATACCATTACAAAAGAGGAGGCTGTTGAACGGGGTTCCAAAAAAATGGTCAAAGGTTTTCATGCAAAGAAGTGTGGGGCTGAATAATGACAGCAAGAAGCACAGCAGAGAATTTCAAAGTGCTGTAAAATGTCTGGTATGTTTCTGAGACAAATGCTCTAAAAATATTCAATTTTAGTTCCACTAAATTAAGCTCACTTTCAGGTATTTATCTTAGTGGGACAAGTCTAGAGGCAACACTGCACAGTGTTCGGCACACAGACTCTTGAGCCTGACCGGCGGGTTCCACATCCTGGCTCTGCCATTTATAACATGGGATCCTGGGCAATACCCTTGAATTCTCTGTGCTTTTGCTCCTCGTCTGAAAATGATAGAACCTATTTAACTGTGTTGTTTACAAACTAAATGAGTTAATATACATAAGATACTTAAATCTGTGCCTGGCACACACAAACACATACATACACAAACGTATATGTATACAATGAGGGGGGATTGAAAACTAAGTATCCAATATTATGGGGTGTTAAAAATACATATTGATATACCCATAAAATGAAATACTAAAAAATAATGCAGATTATTATGTATTGATATAAAAACTGTTCATGGATATTATGTAGGGCACATAATGGGATTCTATTTGATAACAAGAAAGTTGTATCTATTCATTCATGCAACAAATATTTTGAGACCTTCTAAGTGTGTGACCTATTTGTGTAGCTATTAATTAGGTGTGTGTGTGTGTGTGTGTGTGTGTGTGTGTGTGTGTACAAACACAGACTATTGAAACCATCTATTTAAATCATATCTGAATAGTGGAACTTTGGTTGTTTAAAAAAATGATTGCTACCCTAATTTTTCTAAATACCTTAGGCAATGAGCATGGGTTGTTTTAAGAAAAAGAGATTGGCATTCTGTGTGTGTGTTTTTCCTCAATCCACAGTTGGAAATACATTCTACACCTTCTACAACACACATACTGAAACAAGATACCAAGAAGCATGTTTAATCTCTGTATGTGTGCCATAGCCCACTGCTGTAGAGCGCATGCTATGGAAGGTGCCTCGTAGGAGATGGTGGAGAGCAAGGTGGGCTTGGATAGAGGATTTGAGACTGACTGCTCAGATGTTGGGCATCCATTAAAGCTTTGTCTCACGCATAAACAAGTTTCATAAACATCACCATGCTTTAGAAAACCTCTCTGTCAGAGGTTTGAGAATGTTTTGATCTGGCTTTGTAATGGGAGTAGGGAGGTAATATAGGTAAGGGTAAATTAGGCTGAAGGTAAGGTGCATGATGGCAGCTACTGAAATCATCAGGTGACAGAGGATGGGAACCTGAACTAAGATAGTGGTAAAGAGAATTTAGAACAGGGACTGTGCGGAAATATTCAAGAACCAAAATCTAAAGGCCGACTGTATAAGAGAGGTGAAGGATAAACCAGGTCATTTTGGTTTAAATTTTCATACTAACCAAAGAAAACTTGCTGGGTGGATACTGTTACAATCACTGAAAGTGAGGAGGAAGATTATAGTTTTGAAGCTGATGTGTTGGAACCCCTTATAGAAGATCTTACACAGCGTCGGATTCCATAGGGCAATTGTGGGCTTTCCCTACCCTTTTTCTAAAATGCAAGTTAAAACCTAATGTGGACACCGGTGGACTGTGCACTTTGATAATGTCTCAAAGCAAGGAGCTGGGAACTTCCATGTTGAGCTCAGTCCAGGGATGGAGACCCTCTCCTCTGTCTGTCAATATGTGCACAAAAAGTCAAGCGCTTTGCAATTTAGGTTAAACCAAATATAATTAGAATAATTGAAAACATAGGTAAGAACTGGGCACAAAACAGGCTATAGGAAAACTTAAAGCCAACTAAAAATAAATTTTGTTTTTGTCACTGTTAGGGGTTATTTTAATGACTAGTCTTCTCATATTAACCCAGCTTAACTCAATATGCAAAGTTTCAAGCTGTGAGATTTGATCATGGGAAATTCGGTTCTTACAATTAAGAAAACTTTTCAAATATTTCCTTTGGCAGCACACATTTTAAAAAAACTCACAATTTACCAATAGGTTCTTACCAATGGGCTTCACACTTGATTTTTAGCACTGCTATAGAAATAAAACAACCACGCCATAAAGAAACTTGGGAGTGAACACTCCAATTCCTTCTTTCATACTAAGTCAATAATACTCTGGCTAAGAATGTCACAAAAAATTAGGCAGAAGGAAATAATCTGTTAATATTTGTTTGAAGCTGTCCCTTGATCTCTAAAGAGGATGAATTCATCCTATGATTCAGCTAAGTCTCCTTCCCCTGCCAGAAATGGTCCCACAACCTAACTCCTCCAACTCTGTCAAGCGGAAGCCGACCTCAAAAAGTGCAGTTACCATCCATGAATAGCTCAAGCCAGGAATAAGGCACCTATTTTAGCAAAAGCCCAAAGTAGCAATTTGTTACAAAACAGTGATTGAAGATTGAATTTCAACCCTCCAGTGGAGTCATAACAGATCCAAGAACACTCAAGTTGAACCCCTAGGCTGGGTGACCTATACAATTCCACAAACAGTTGGCAGGAACATGCCTGCCATGGCATTTAAGACTCCCACGGAGGTTTGACTTAATGGCATCCCAGCGTGAGAAGACAGAAGAGAGGGCTATGAACCAAAAGTTTCTTTATTTTTCACTGGTCGTAGAGACCACCTGCAAGAATTCCTTCTTTAAAGAATCCCTTTAAAGTATACATTTTCAGCAAGATCTAGATTTTTCATTTGGGAATGAAATTAAATGCTTCTTCCTTAGAAAATAATAAAGACAAATATTTGAACATGTCAGAGCATGAATGCTACAGAGAAGCCATTCATTGAAAATTAGAATGTCCAATAAACACTTAAGTAATAGAACAGTTGATGGTGCGAAAGTAGGTTAACACCATCGACTATTTTTCTTTTGATGGTTCTCTTTGCCTTTCTCTTGCTACACATTAGGTAGTAGCTGCTTGGGTATCCCTTTGCTGTCCATATCCTGGGAAGGGTGTTCATAATGCAGCAAACCACCACCAATGGAACGTGTCCCTGACAGTAGGATGCAAGAAAACCTTAGACAATAATTGAGGCGTTTCTAGTGTAAACTTGCACTTTATTCTCTTCTTCGCAGTTATCACTAACCCATGGCTAGGGTCTAATTTGATAAAATGGTCTTCATCAACTTGACTTGAGTGTCTTTACAGAGTCTCAGGGGACGAACTGAATGAACCACTTTTTAATCATGCTCATAACTTTTTGGACATTAAAATGTTTCTCAGAGGACCAATGAGGCTCCATCAGCCTCTTAGTTTCCAGGTTTTTAGATTGTAAGCATACAAACAGACCAAAATAAAAGAGAACCTATTATGCAATCTGTCTCCTGGGCCTTTCTCTGGTGACAGGGGTTGAATACGTGTTAATTTTATTTGCTTGCATGCAGCTATGCTGATCATACAGACGCGCACTGTCAACATCTTGAGATTTTGTCTCATGCACACTCATTCCCTTGCTTGTAGTGGGGGTCCATATTTGTGAATTTCTTTATAGGGATAATGCTTGTCCCTACATTTTTACGTGCAGTAAGTACACTTACTGCTCAATATGGCAGTCTAAAACGATGGTCATATCACAGAAGAAGATATTTATGGTGTTTTGACCTATGTTTCAGACAGCCTCATATTTTAAAGTAAAAAAGAACAAGACTTGTTTTTACAAACCTGCTTCCATTCTGATAAATTTAGGGGAAAGAGAGGGAGCTAATATTTGCTCATCACCTACAGTGTGGTAGGATATATATATATATAATTAAATTCTAATAAAGCACCTATGATATGAAGTGGATACTTTTACCTTCATTTTACTAACATTGAGAGGACACTCAAGACACCCGAGAAACATAGCTAGTGAGTGTTAGAACAAACATGAGAACCTAGATTAGTCAGGCCCCAGAATCCATATTTTTTTACACTGCTGTATGGTATTTCCCTGAAGGTAGATTAATTCCTATATTGCCTAAATATTCTTTAAAAATATATGTACAGTTTACAAAGTGCATTTATAGACATCATCTCATTTGTGCCTCATTTTTTAATCTATTTTCTGATCTGTGGTTACAGGAATAAATTCAACAATTTATAGGAATAAATTCAACAAAACACGAAGAAGATTTTCACCTGCTAGAAGATGGACTACACAGCTTCTCTGTATTCATTCTGCTAAGTACATCATATATAGAGCTTGGACATCATATAGAAAGCAAATATAAGAAGACTCCGAAAGGTCGCGAGAAGCAGGCAGGGCAGCTAGCAACCAGAGGAATGAGGAGGTGGTGATTTCCCTGCATTTCCATTTTGTGCATATATACCAGACTCAGGACTGATGAAGTTGGTAACTCAGAAATGCCAAAAACAAAAAGTTCCCCCAAACCTGCTCTCTCTAGCCAGAAGACTAATGAAAGGCAGCCTAACAAAAGAGAAAACTTTTAGGCAATAACCACTCGACTCCAATCAAACACCACATGAAAAATCTACGGCCATCCTATCACTGAGTGGAAAGCTTAGAATTCTACCCTAGTGAGGACTAATGAGGTGTCAGAGAAGTACAAATAGGGAGTTAAGACTTTCATCCCTGCCAGCCAGTATGAGTCCCCTCCTCCTCTGCGGTGACAGTAGAAATCATGTGGGAAGCCTGAACTTCCTCGCTCATCCGGCAGCAAGGACACGTCCTTCCCTTTCACCACGGGGATGGTGTAAGATGAAGATCAGTGGGGAGTGAAGACTTTCTGCATCACCCAATGTTAATGAGGCTATTCCTACAATGGTATCATTGGCGACCATATGGGGAAATGAAACTCTCATTCACACCCAGCAGCAATGAGGTACCCCTATCTCAGGTATTAGTGGAGTCAAAATGGAGGATCTGTACTTCTACTTCTATCTAACAGTAACAAGTGGCCCCACCCCCTTTCTCTTGCTGGAGCAGTGTCAGAAAAAGGACAATAAAAACAGAAGGTTTAAATAAGATCTGGAGTCTCATGACATAATACAAAAATGTTCAGGTTTCAATCAAAATCACTTGTCATACCAAGAACCAGAAAGATCTCAAGCTGAATGTAAAAAGATAAGCAATAGATGCCAACACCAAGAGGGTAAGAGATGTTAAAATTATCTGACAACGATTTTAAAGCAGCCATGATAAACATGACTCAATAGCAATTACAAGAATACTTGAAACAAATTAATGATTAGAAAGTCTTAGCAAAAACAGAAAGTCACCACAAAGAAATAGGAAATATAAAGAAGAATCAAATGGAAATTTTAGGAGTTAAAATACAATAACTAAAACAAAAAGGCCAGTGGATAAGCTCAACAACAGAAAGGAGGAAACAGAGAAAAGAATTAGTGAAATGAAAGATAGCACATTAAAAATGACCCAATCTGAATAACATAGAGAAAATAGATTGAAAAATAAAATGAACAGAGATTCAAGGACCTGTAAAGATTTAACAAAATATCTAACATTTCTGTCATTGGACTCCTGGAAAGTGATACGAAAGAGGGTGTGACTGAAAAAGCACTTGATGAAATAATGGCTGAAATTTTCTCAAATTTGGCAAGAGAAAGACATGCACAGATTGAACAGGTTGAGTGAATCTCAACCTAAAGAAATCTAAAAAAAAAAAAAACATGCCAAGATGCATCATAATTAAACTTCTAGAAACTAAAGACAAATTATTCTGCCAGTACCCAGAGAAAAATAACACCTTAATTATAGGGGATAATAATTTTAATGAGTAATCCATCACCAGAAACCATGAAAGCCAGCAAAAAGTGGCACAATACTTTTCAAGAAAAAGAACTGTCAATTGAGAATGTCACACCCAGCACAATATCATTCAGGAATTTGTGGAAATCAAGACATTCTCAGATAAAGGGAAATTAAGAAAATTTCTCACCAGCAAAATTACCCTTAAAAAAATGGCTAGGGCCAGCCAAGTGGCGTGTTGGTTAAGAGCTGGCTTGGGACACCAGAGGGCCCCGGTTCAGATCCCACATGAGGGCCAGTGACAATGCCCTCTACAGCTAAGATGCTGAACAACAGCTCATCCTGGAGCTGGGCTGCTGTGAGTGGCCGGTGACGGCGTAGGCTGCAGCCCCTGCTGCAGTGGGTTGCCTCCCCCCAAATTTTTATTTGGTTTTGGATTTTCATTTGTGTTTGTCAGATACCTTGAGACATTAATAGCCTACTACCACTTTAAATTCTTGTCTGTGAGATTTTTTTTGGATCACCCAAGTAGTGTGAATGTAGTTTACAAATCCATGTGAAGACTAATGTATTTTTATAAGAATTCAAGAAAAAAATTTATTTTTTTCATCATGTACCAAGGGTGGAGGCAGATAATTTTACTTCTTTTGGGGGACGGACTTGGGTCTAGTTCTCACTTGTAC
>NW_017733528.1:20602-21556 GCF_001890085.2 Hipposideros armiger
CCATTAATACTTCACCACGAGATTATCAGTCATGTTGTAAACAGTTTGGCAAAATAATGAACTGGTATTTTTCAGTGGAGATCTAGAGTTAGCATACTATTTTTATTCTAATAACGATTAAGTTAATCAGAATAAACATTCAAATAAATGAGAAATGGAAGCCATACTTAGCAAAACACAGGAAATGTTAGAATTGATTATGATATGTAAGTGTAGCTCAAACAATGTTCAACAAGGTCCTTGCTCTGTGTATTTCCTCAACAATTCTAGGTGTGCTGCACTATAATATTTAGTACATGTTGAATTCAATAGTTTTATGTTGAGTAAATGAATTATGGTCCTGGATTAAGGCATAAAGACCCAAGGCCTCAACTACATTGGTATTTTTCATGTAGTTAGATTTGATTAAAAAACATTTGCAAAGAAATGTAATCAAAAAGATAGTTTTTCCATCCAAATAGAGTAAAGGTATGGTAAATGTTTCCAAGAGAGATCACTAAGCTGGTGGCCAGGGGCCACTTTAAGTAATGACCTTGAAATTATATAAGCATTTTAAAGCAGAACCAAACAATAGAAATGTAATCACTAAAGTTATGAAATAAAGACTTCTACTTCTCACCATCAGCCTGCAGGCCCCTGAGTTTTCCTTTCGTCAGAAACCAGTAAACAAGAAAAAGCCCTGACAGTCAACTGAAGCCAGCATAAGCAGGACATTATTTTTACTAACTATTAATGATATTCCTCCTTACACAATATTCTTTTAGTTACCTTCGCTTTTGACAAACTCATACAGGAGAAAACTGCATCTCTGAGGGCTGGACAGAAGAAGATATGGTGCTGTGTTAATAGCCTCTCAGGAGTACAAGAGGGAGAAGTAGCAGTGGAGACCTCTCCAAGGACAAGGATGAAATCACCCTGCTACTGATGTAAGAAAATTTAGGCAGCTCAGATGAA
>NW_017733529.1:0-888 GCF_001890085.2 Hipposideros armiger
GAGCAAGTAATAATTACAAGTACAGTGTCTCTAAGAATGAAAAATAGGATATTCACAAGAAATTATAGACTATTATAAAATAACAATGAATCATTTTGCACTAGGAAAAGAACAAATGCACCAAGTAATTCTCTTTATAAAAAGATGAGCAGCAATTTTGTGGATATAAGTATTTGAAATGTTAACAACCTAGGCAAGATATGGTGAAAACATGAATATAGCCATGAGAATGAGAGATCTGGGGATAGATTTCATAAACATTTAGAGAAGCAAACTGTCAGGAGTTAACTTTGAATGTAACCATAGAGTAAAGCAGTCGAGGATGACTTAAAGTCCAAGATTGTTGTAGTCAGTAGTAGTTGAATTGAAATAACAGTAGAGAACTAAAATAATGTCTGTGCACTGGTCACTTGGAATTTTAACACTGAAAAGGGAAAATGGCACTCAGCATCATGAAATATGATGGTTAGTTATAGTTAAGTTGTGCCGAGGTGAGTCTCAAGGTTTGAAATGAGAAATCCCCAGCCTCTTTGCATGGGACATAGAGCACTTATAAGTGATTGATGTTAATCCTTTGACATATTTTAACCCAACCCATCCTCTAGGTAATGAATTAATTCATTCCTTGAAGTTTTGGAAACAAATAAGGACAGAAGAAAATGCATTATTCAGCTGCCCTCTGGGAAGAGAGTCAACATGTCTTCAGCCAACCTTCGATATACCTGCTAAACTTGAAGCCCCCAGCCTTGGATCAGGGATTCTGGGTATTCTCCTAAGGCTTGTTTCTGTTACTCTTCTTGAATTTCCTGACCACAAAACTGTTGTGGAAGGAAGAAGAGGGGTAAGAACACAAAGTGTTAATGAGCAAACCTACAAAGTGCCAGCTTT
>NW_017733529.1:9193-10722 GCF_001890085.2 Hipposideros armiger
AAAAAAAAAAAAAGGAAGATATTTTAATACCAGTGACCATTAGATAATACCTCTACAGAAGTTTTAAAGTATTGCAAATCTATTTACCCATCAGATTATAATGCATGTACTTTGTTGGAGTTGAATTTTTAAGTGTATTTTTTTGTTGTTGTTTTGACGTTTAGGAATGGAACAGAGAAACAGCATCAAATGCCCAAAAGTGGGCAAACAAGTGCACTTTAGAACACAGTAGTGCAGCGGACCGAAAAACCAGTACGTAAATTAATAAATATTTGTTGAATAAATGAACAAATAAAGTAACACTGGACAAATAAAATAGAATGGACCATTCTGAGGTGTTAAGAAGACATTGTGAATACATGGTGCTTAGACTTCTATCTTTTTTGAAATCACTGTACGTAGAGAGGTAATTATGAGAAGTACCAGTTTGTGCTTGTTGATTGCTTATGTTATACAAATAATTTCTCAAGCAGTATAGCATTTGTTTCTCTCAACCAGATCATGAGTAAACAGGTCATGTGTCACCTCTTTTCAAATTTTAAAGATTAGAAAACTAAGATGTGGGAGGAATGACTTACCCAAGAATACAACGTGAAGTAGTGTCATATGTTGGAAAGTTAACGAAGCTTCCTGATTTCCAACCCACTGCCCTTGTGTAATATTGTGTAGCCATTTGGTGTTCCGAAATCTACTTTGTATTCATAAAATGTATTGAATTATATTGAATTCTTCCTGAATTTTCCCCTAAACATATTTAAACTTTTAGTCAGTATAAATATTTTGGATATGTTGATTCATTTTTAAAATTTTGACAACATAGTTAAGTATTTTGTATGGACTATGTGTCTATAATGCATAGAATAATATATTAGATTCAAATAACATATCTTATAAAACATATTAAGGATAAAACAAGCTATGAGAGAAAAAACTTTTATGGATAAACTTTACATAAAATATTTGCTCATATATTCAACAATGATATACATATAAGCAAGCCCAATTTGAAATGAATAATTTACCTGTAATTTCAGTAGAACTATTATTGCTTATATTGTTGATACTAACATTATAATGAAATTATGAAGAGAGATGACTGCACTCAGTAGAAATTGAAACAAATGGTCTTAAAAATCCAAGTCTGTTAGATTATTAGTTTCTCTCCTTCCTTATTAAAGGAAATACCCAAGAATGTTTTATACTCTAAGCAGCATGTAGACATTAAATTTCAAGCCACCAAACTGTAAGTATTAAGTGAGGGCTTGAAAAGATAAGGAAAAGTTTCTGGGAAACAAGGCACTTTTTAAAAAATTTTTATTTTATTGTGTAAGAGTACTTAACATGAGAACTACCCTTTTAGCAAATGTTTAAATGCACAATACACATTGTTGACTAGAGGTACAATGTGGTACAGCAGATCTCCACAGCTTATTCATGTTGCCTAACTGAAACTTTATGCCCACTGATTAGTAACTCCCCATTTCCCCTTATTCCCAGCCCTGGCAACCACCTTTCCACTCTTTGATTCT
>NW_017733529.1:12457-13104 GCF_001890085.2 Hipposideros armiger
TTGACCTTATGACATTCTGATTTATTGAATTAGGGAAGATCCAGAAGTTTTGAAAAATGTCATCCCTCCTGATGTTAGTTGCTTCTTAATTGGGTCTCTTAAAGACTGCCTAAAAAACTTTTTCTCTCCCACAGTTCAAACAAAATCATAATCATAAATATTTATTTAGGGTCCTATTTATGAAAAATGTCTGGCAGGGGTGGGCAAAAGGAGGAGAAAAAAATTAAAAGTAGCCACTGCCTTTTGCAAGCTTACAATAAAAAGCTGAGAACGCATGAGGCATTACACACATGAAGAATTTATCATGAAAAAGAATGCATCTTTGACAATCTAGAGGGAGAAAGATTGTTAAAAAATAAGGTCTTCTCCACCTATTCAAAATTGCACATGTTGAGGCCAGCCTCACATTGCTAAGCACATCTGTCTTCCATTCAGCTTTATAGCTGATAAGGAATAGAACGACCTTTTTTATGCATTGATCAACAGTTAGCAAGCATAGACACTGTGAAAGGTGACATATAGTTGATTTCTTTTGCTACTGCATGCTGTATCACTGTCCTCATGATCTGTTCCTTCTTAGGTATGAAATGTGGTGAGAATATCTTTATGTCAAGTAACCCCACTGCCTGGTCAAATGCAATTCAAAA
>NW_017733529.1:15102-16341 GCF_001890085.2 Hipposideros armiger
CAAACACACACAACACTAACTATTAAATATCCCTGTTCCTGTCTAGAAGTCAAAAAATATATATATCGTAGCTTTCCTGTCCCTAGTTCGTATTAGAGAAATTATGGTATTTTATCATCTTTCAAATACAAAATGATATTATAACATTGAGTATTCTTTTCCACACTGCTACCCCCTCCTTCCCAGGAGTTCCTCTTGTCTCTCTAGGAGATATGTTCTGTCTAACCCTCAGCTTGTTCATTGCAGGGAGGGGAAGGAGGCGGGTAGTGTACCACCTTACCAATATGACCTAGTCTTCTGGAACATGAAGAGAGTGTTGAAATAGACTCTGAACACTTAAACTCTAGTTATTTCAATTTAGTTGATCAGCCTGAAAAAGTATGGTCAAAGCGATGGGTGACTGTGTGAAGTATTTTCTTAATTTGAAAGTTATCTGAAATACACATTGGGAATTATAATTTTTCAGTCTCATTAACATATCTAAAAATACTTAATAACTATATTTGGTGTCTCATGCTATCCTTGGAGTATAAACTAAACAGCAAAGTGAAAAGTATTTGACATGTATTTTAAATTTCAGTGGGAATAATGTGAGTAAAAAGAATACCCCTTACCAACAAGGAACACCCTGTGCCAGTTGCCCTGATAACTGTGAGGATGGACTATGCAGTAAGTTTGAAGTGATTGATCTGCTATGATAATAAACAATTGAGATATTTTCTTCTTTTATGGATTAAGAAATCTCCTTAACTTACCAATTTAAATGTCTTTATGCAAAAGACAAAAAGATTACTCAACAGAGTGTGTGTTTAAATAAACATTTTATATACTTTAGTAATCTACCTTTTTTTTTGTAATGAAAACGATATTTACATATGTAACATAATAAAACATCTATCTATCATCAGTGTGTTTTAGGGACTATGCAGAGCTCATTAACATTAACTATACATGTTTCTGGTAACTAGTTCATTTCATCAAAGTTAGTATCATTATACCAAAGGTGGTATTTTGAAAGAATGAAAATGTATAAATATACAGATGTGAGATGAAATTACGGCTTGGTCTAAACAGGAAAACCAAATACTATGTTTCTTTTGTGCCATCATGCTGATTATCATGTTTTCATAGTATAATTGGATCATTAGTGTTTAACTTAATAAATGATCACTTTCCCTATAATTTGAGAGCAGCTTTGTGCACATTTTTAATGACAAAAGCCAATCTGTATAGAGTATT
>NW_017733529.1:18805-20011 GCF_001890085.2 Hipposideros armiger
TTTTCAACCTTCCTAATGCCGTGACCTCTTAATACAGTTCTTCATGTTGTGGTGACCCCCACCCATAAAATTATTTTCATTGCTACTCTATAACTGTAATTTTGCTACTGTTATGAATCATAATGTAGGTATCTTTTTGTTTTCCGATGGTCTTAGGCAACCCCTGCGAAAGGGTCATTTGACCCCCAAAGGCGTTGCAACCCACAGGTTGAGAACCGCTGCTCTAAACGAAGGACTAAAGAGGAGGCCACATCGAGTCTGGTAGGAGGGGCAGAGACGAGAGAAGGCGAACCCTGTGAGGGACACCTCAGTGGTGGGGAGGCTTCTCTGGTTGGGAGAGAGACCCCTCGGCCCCTCACTGAGCTCACCAGTCCAGTTACTTTGCCAGAAAGAGGAGTTCTACAATAGCTGGAAGTAGAAAATAGTGAGGACTCTCTTTGCTTAACTCGGTGAGGCTAAGGGTAGCTGGAGAACCAGTGGAGCCGGCAAACCAACTTGCTCGCTGGTGAGCACTCACCTGGCTCTTGGTGGAGGGAGTACCTGTGTGAGTGGGGCCCAGGAGCCTGCGGGGAAGAGCTGACTGAGCGCCTTTGGTGCAGGAGCTGGAGATTTGGGGGACCATTGTTCCCCTAGTGTGGAGCTTGCACACGAGTAGTGTACAGGAGGGCACCATTTTTTCAGGGTTGGGCCTTCCCACAGAGGGTCAGGTCCGGGACCACATTGGTCTGGTGGAATTGGCACAGGAGTGCGTGTGCGTGCACGCATGAGGCCTTGGATCCCCACCCTCCGCACTGCTTGTGCTGCATAGCCAGGGAAATGCCTGGCGGGTGCGCTCTGGCTCCAACATGCTGTTCATTGAGATGCAGAAGTGAGCGAACTGCCTTGGGTCCCCGCTCTCCGCACTGTGCCTACAGAGCTGCCAGGCTGGCGATTGGCTGTCAGGCTGCTTGGCCTGATCTGCGAGAGGCTCATTGGGACAGGCTGAGGGAGTTTTCCTGGGAGTGTTGGGTTGTGAGCTGTGCATCTCTGTGATCTGGCCGGGTCTTTTCTGGTGAGTTTGTGCGGGCTGGTTGCCAGCGCAGGAGTGCATGCTGCTCTGACTTGGTGGGGGCCACTGACCACATCCTGTAGTGCCTTGGGGGCCTGCCCCACCCACCTAGAGCTGTGTTGCTGGGGACACCCTGAGCCCCTGGTACCTGGCCCCCA
>NW_017733530.1:0-1214 GCF_001890085.2 Hipposideros armiger
AGGACAGAAAGATTCCCCAATTTCCTACATATGCCATGTCCAAAGAGAAAAATCTCTTTTGTTTGGAACAAACCGTACAGAGAGAAAAGGACTAAGGGATAAATGTGAATGAATAGCTGTGCTCTGAAACCTCTGTTTAAAAGTCTGTATTACCTTTCCATCTGAGAGAAATCTTGGCTGATTGGAAAAACGTTGGGTTCAGTGATATTTCATTCAGATCTTATGTAACTTTTTTTTTCTGCATTGAATTTGTATGTATATGATATAAGGTGAGCCGATACATTCTCTTTTATATACATGTTTTTCATCCTTGCTGTTTTTTTAAAATTTTCAATATACTAAATCTATATAGTGTTGATTAAATTAGATAACAATTTCCTATAGCAACGTATACCGTATTAATCTACAGATTCTGTTATTTCTTCATTTTTGAAAAGTTTTTTTCCTATCACACTTTTGAGATTGCTGGTGTGTATTTAATCTGCCCTTCTCAAAAAAACAACAATTTCTACAATCAATATCTGTTGTCTATTTTCAAAAACTGTTATCTTCTCTAATTGTTTTTTGCTCTGCATTTCTTGTCATTACCTGGAGACTTTTTCCAATTAGCTGTTTTCTGCCATGTCATTTTTGGTTTTCTCTGTTAATTTTATAACAGTGGTCTTTTTGAAGTCAAATTTATTTTTCAGTTGTAAATTTTTGCTATTTCATCCTAATCAGTTTTATCTTTAATTGAGTTTGTATTTCTTATTCCATCACTTTTTCCATTGTGTTGAGAGTTAGAAGTGTTATTAGATTGGGGAAATATTTCCTTTTCTAAATATATATTTTCTAGAAATAAGTCTTTCTTTAGCATGCCATGTTTACCACTTTATTCTGTTTTTTCCAATCTGTTTTTTCCATTCTGTAAATATATAAATGCTTTGAAGATTCTCCTACCTATAGTACATATTTACTTCTGGTTCATCTTTGACATGAGTAATGCAGTCTAACCTTTCTTTTGACCTATATGTATTGTTGAAGGATAGTCCTCCATTCAGTTTCTCCCTTATCTTAATAGTCCTTGTGATGTTTTTATAGAAACCACTTATATTCATAATTAAATATTATACATTAAAGACATAATTTCTTCAAATATGCTGTCACATATTTCAATTACTTACAATTTATATATTGAATTTCTTGTATGTGCCAGACCTTGTACACTGACAAGG
>NW_017733530.1:1704-3500 GCF_001890085.2 Hipposideros armiger
AAGTCTTGAGGAGAGCCAATGATGTCTCGTTTTACACAGAGAATAACAAGCTCAGTTTGACACAGAGTCTGAGTGCAAGGTTGGATATAGCTTTTGTTCTGGTATAGGTTTAATCATTCATGAACATAGCTGAATCTACAGTGTTAGTGTAGATGCAGATAATTTTCTCCCATCACTGCATCTCATGATGTCTGACATTTGAATGAATAAAACTACTCTTTTAACAAAAGGTTGAGATTTTGGATTCAGGTATCTTCTGGAGAAAACTCCTCATAAATGGCAAAATCCCTGGGATGGGGTAACATATTAAGTCACTAACATCCATTAAAATGTTAATGTCACTTTCAAAAATCATAATGGAGTAGTGTACATGTTTACTAGAATTATTAGTAAAACATCTATGTAATGTATCTCTTAATGACAGTATAAGATAAATTGTTAATTTGCTAGGCAAATAAAGGGTTTTTCTTGGTTGTGTTGTTATGTGTGCATTTATTTATTTATTTTACTGCAGCAGAACAATGAGTAAATATTTGGAAGTCTTCTGTGATTTTTATTTTTTAATATAAATGTTCTCTTCTTGCTCTCCCTCGCCCTATAACAGCATCTCTATTGATTGATATTCTATTGACATATCAAAAATATTGATCCTTTTTTTGGTTGTAGCAAATTTTTGTACTTACAAAATTATATTGGCAAAAAATAAAATGTTCCCTGAGATTATGCTTATTAATGCATCCTTATGCTATGGGCTCAGTAGTGCACATCAGGTATATAATTACATGCTAAACCAATTTAAAATTGTCACAGGAATGAAAACAATATTTTTCATTTTACTTTTCAGTCATAGTGGAGAAGTACCACTGACACAGGTAGAAAATCATAACAATATCTTGTTTCATTAATTAAATGTTTTAACTTCTTTAATACTAACTTTAAAATTTGTGCAATTTTAAATAATGTAAGGCTCTTACATGCAATATAAAGCTCTTTAAGCTTTAAATCTCTTAAGTTCAGGAAACTTTTGCTAAGAATGTTTTCTTGCCAAGCAGTTTTTTTACCAGTTCTCATAGCTATCTAAACATAGTTCTTTTTTCAGTGTCTGACTAAATGCATTTTCTTTAAACAAAAAGAACCTAAAGAACAAGGCCTCAGGGATCTGGTACTACCTGAGTCATTCACTATGAGCCAAAGAAAACATAAATACATTCTTTCCAAGGCAGTGGGGCTTTGCAAGGCACTGTAAATTGTTTTGTGATAGATGAACCCTAGGAAAATACATTGACTCTGTTAAACAATCAAAGAAACAATATTCGAGTAAAGAAATACACCCTAGGGCACACAGAGGCATTACATTATGAAGCTCGTGGGTGCTGACCTTTCATCTATGGCACAACTGAGACCACAGTTAAAACACTATATGTGGTGCCAAAGAACCTGAAAGGGACCAAACTCTTACAACCAGGGACATGTCAAAAGAAAAGAGGTGAACATATAGCTATAATACTACAGCAAGGTAAGATGACAAGAGATTGATTTAAAATATAAATGAGTATATAAAAAAATCTCACAATTCTGGGGAAAATATACACTTTTATATAGAGCTTTAAAATGATGCATTTTTCCACAAATTTGTGTTGCAGGGTGGAGAAACTATTTGTCATTCACTCCAGCTTTCTCTTTCTGGGTTTGTAAGTTATCGCATTCATTATATTTAATAAGAATTGAAAGAGAAGAAACATTTTCTTCTTTATTTTTCCTGTTGTTTCTTTGAAGCAATCACCTACTTTTCCTGT
>NW_017733530.1:4455-11848 GCF_001890085.2 Hipposideros armiger
TTTATTAGAAAGAAAATTGATAAATATCCTTGAGTAGAAAGAAATTTTCTTTTTACTTGCTGTGTTGAACAATGCTATATAACAGGAAGTAATAGAAGTAGCTTTTCCTTAGAAACATACTGATAATATGATGAGGTCATAGCATATTAATGGTAAATTTGGATTAATATCCCAGGAATAAATCTTAATTTATGAAAAAATTTAACATGGAAATAAGAACATAATTACTGAACAAGCGAGTCAATAATTTGAGAAGTAAGTAGATATATAGGTCATTAACCCAAAACATACACACATATGCAATCACACATATAATACCAGGTAGAATAGAGTTAAAATTAAAATATATATATAAATCTAGAAATGTTTTTGTTTAAAGGAAGAATCAATCAGAAAATAAGATATTGACAGATTTGTTTCTATAAACCATAAAAGCTTCTGTCAAAATAAAAACCACAGAACTGCAACAAGTTTATAATTTAAATAAAAGGCTAAACTAATTTTAAAAATTGGCTTTTTATATAGTTATATAGTTAGTATAGTGGGATTTTGAAAGGCACTGTAAATTGTTTTATAGTAAGTTCAAGCTAATTTCGACACATATGACCTGGTTTTCCATTCCCTGTATGCTTCTGGGTTAGGCTTGATCACAAGAGAAATGTGTGCTAGATTTGGAAGTTGCAGGTAAAGCAGTAACCAGTATCTCTGATGATCAGCACAGTGCTACAGGCATGACTGCAGCTCACACATGTTTTGGCTCATGGGGAAGACATCTATATAAAAGTCTTTCTACTCTGCAGGATCACCTCCTTAAGTTTGAATCCTGGACTACACACATGTGTAGTCTATGAAAAAGAGTAATAGCATTTTTTTTTTCAGATCATATTATGAGAGCCAAATGTGGTGAGAGGTAAAAGTGGATTCTAGTTCAACCTCACAGGTTCCCCTTTTCCAGTTAGTTCTTATGTATTCCAGTCTGTTCTACCTTTCCCATTTTGGAGGGAGCTTTTACTCTTGTTTACTATTGTGCTAACCTAGAACTTCAGGCCAGCCACCAGCTGAAGATACAACAGCTTTCTGTAGACTTTTTCACCCGCTGCTCGTTGTAATCCTTGATTAGTGTATATTTTCCATATTCGTTAAATGTTTCTTTCCAGGATATTACTTCCCCAACTACAAGAATTGTTAAAATTTAAATCCTGTAATATACTCTTAATTTATTTTACTCTTAGTGGTTTTACTTTTCTCATCTAACCATACTGATACATTTGGTGATGAAAGGTGAACTGAGAAAGCAGAAACCCTCGGGTTCATTAAAATTCTTTTCTTGTGGTTTTCTGTTGTTGTTTGTTTGTTGCCCAGACTTTTCTGCAGTTTGATGGGGATATGTTTGTCTGAAGTTTTAAAATTTTCTGTATTATTCTCCAATGATCTCTTCTCATTCTTCTGCCTGCTGAGTATACAAAGTCCAATGAAGAGCTCTGAAGGCCATAAGGAAGCTTGAACCGGTAGAAGAAATGATAACATGGATTAGAGTGTCCTCTTTCTTCAGTGCATACTTCCCTTTACATGAGTGAGAAATAAGCCTTATTTAGATACAGCTATGTGATTTTAGAGCTGCCTGTAATAGACAATAGTTAACCTACCATGACTAAAATGTTTGGAATAACAGAGCAAGATCAGAGTTTACAGATAAACACTCTGAAAGTACTTTTGAAGTTAAGAGAGTAGATAAACCTCCTTAAGAAGACACAAAGAAACAGAGACTTATATAATTAAAGTAGAATCGTCCAATTAGTTTGCCAGAAATGGTTAACAAGCACTTAAATACCGTTAGCCCTCATCCTGGCCTGGTGGTACCCAAGTTGACTGGAGATCCTTGGGACTAAAGCTAGACTTATTAGCATATCCCATAGTTCACAAAAATATTACCACCAATTTTACATGTGTCATGATGTGACAAAGAATAAGCATCAGCTAAGGATGTACCTATCCAGAATATTATAGCAACATAGTTTATAATGAAGGAAAAGCATCTGAATGAGGTAACAAAAGCAAGCTAAAGATTTCCTCATATGTAAGGGTGGGGAGGTTTTAAATACTGAGTTATAAATACTGAGTAAGTCTTTACATCATTGGAAGAAGAGTATTTGCAGAAAACATGTATTAACCAAGAACACAATCAACCAAGAACCAAGAAACTATTAAGAATAAAAAACAAAGAAACTCCATACTGTCTTCCATAGTGGCTGTACCAATTTACATTCCCAACAACAGTGTAAAGGGTGCTTTTTCTCCACAGCCTCTCCAACACTTATTATTTGCCTTGTTGATGATAGCCATTCTAATAGGTGTGAGGTGATATCTCATTGTAGTTTTGGTTTGCATTTCCCTAATAGCTAGTGAAGTTGAGCATTTTTTTCATATATCTGTTGGCCATTTGTATGTCTTCTTAGGAGAAGTGTCTGTTCAGGCCCTCTGCCCATTTTTTAATTGGATTGCTTGTTATTTTGTTGTTGAGTTGTATTTTACTAATTACTGTCACCCCAATAAATTTAATTATATAAAAGAATAATAAACAAGTATTAATAAGATTGCCAGAAATCACAAAACAAAAAAGTCAATAGAATTCTTCTACATGAGAAGTAAACAACCATGGTATATGATACAAAATAAAACTCATTTTAGGAGCAAAAAATATAAAGCAATTAGGGTTAGTTTCTTTCTAAATATACACAAAAATGTCGTGTACGTGGACTGGATTATATAGCATTACAAATAGAATAAATTTGATTTTAAAAATGCATGTACTCCATGCAATTCCACTCATAATTCAAGTAATATGATAAAAATAACTAAATATCAAATGTATGTGGAAGAATTAAAGTTCACAATTAAGGCCCACATTTTTTAAACAGAATAAAAAGTAGGATTCAGTCAGCCAGGTTTAAGTTATAAAGTAATAATAATAAAAATATTGTACTGTAACTGAAATATAAAACAACCAAAAAACAAAGAAACAAACAAAAAAAAACAGCCCAGAAATAGAATCAAGCATAAAAAGTAATGAAAACTGATAGTTGTTGCATAGCAAATCAGTAGGGCCAGCCCTGACTGTGCTATAGTAATTAGGTCACTATATATGTATATGGAGATAAATTGAAATATCAATACTAAATTCCAAGTAGATAAAACCTAAATGATAATGTAATTGTGAATGATATACCAATACCAGAAAAACTAATAGAAAAAATGTGATGTAGGATTTGAAGAATATTTCTTGTAATAAAACCAACAAGGAAAAAAATAAAGGTACTGTGTTCTGTGAGGAACAACACAGTCCAAATTAATTGATGAATTACAAATCCTCATAGGTGTCTGCAATGTCTAAAGACCATTTAACAATAATTCTATAAATTCACAACAAGTGAATGAAAGAAGAGGAAGAGAAGAAAAGTGCTTGGGGAGGGAAGGGAGAGAGAGCAGTAGGTTAAAAAAACTTCAATGCAACAAGAAAAATACAGAAAACAAATGAAAAAATAGACAAAATATATAAATTGATAATTCACAGAATGAAAATCTGAAATGAATAAGGATTATAAGTTAATAATGAATTGTAATTAATTCAATAAGAATGAATACTATCATAAATAATGAATTATATTATAATTCAATCATGAGTACAATTCAACCTCATCATAATCAGAGAAATGTATCCCGAGCAGATTGGGTCACATTACTGTCCATACAACCTGGACAAGAGGCCAAGAGGAAGAGGTGACCCTTCTCTGGATCTTGCATACTGATTATTATAAATATAATGTACAGAATCTTGTAATTCATTTTTGTGCATATCGTACCTCCTAATTGTTGACCCTTTGCATCAACCCCTAACTGCTTTGTGACTTGTGTCTGGTCATAGGTCTAGAAAAACTGAAAAGTAGTGGGGGTAGGTCCTAAGGATGATCAGCAGTCAAATACCTCAGGGGAGGCTATTAGAATGGCTTCTGCCAATGGAGAAAGAGGTTCTTCTACAGAAAAACGAGGCTCAGAGGAACTGACATCAAGAATACCTATAGGCTTCCCGCTTATCTCTGGTAACCACTAAGCTGTTGTGTGTGTCTATGAATTTTTGTTTCTGAGTAAAATCATATGGTTCTTGACTTTTTCTGAGGTAAGGGAGGAGGCGGGAGGTAGAAGAGGGTTAAGTGAGTCAAATATATGGTGATGGAAGGAGAAATGACTCTGGATGGTGAACACACAATGCAATATACAGGTGATGTATTATAGAATTGTACACTTGAAACCTATATAATTTTATTAACTGATGTCACCCCAATACATTTAATTTTAAGTAAGAGTACTTATGGGCTGCCTAATTTGCTCACAGGAGACATAATGCTTAATAAAAAATACACATTTGGGTTTTTGCCATCTGTAAAATCTTGTACCTAAACTGATAATGTCTCAATTTTAATCAAAGAAGAGGAAAGAAAAAAAGCAGAAATGTAGGCAAAAGTGAAAGACCTAGAAGAATAGATTTGGGGAATATTAAGAATAGAAAACCTTGTAAGGAAGGTAATTTAATGTCAAACTTATTTGTATTCCTATCTTTTATATCTTATTGTGCCTTATCTGAAAAAATTCAATATTTTTATGAAATACAAAATTTTAAATTTTAATATATTTTATAAATAATCCCCATTAGAGAATTTAATAGTTTATTAATCTTTTGGGAAAAAATGTCATAAAAACATTTTGAATATTATGTATATTCTTTAAAAGCAGTTTAAATATAATAACCACTGAAGACTTGGGCAATTTGAATTTAAAATTTAAATGCTAAGGCTTCTTAATACAAATAATTTCTAAAAAACATTTGTCATTATATTTCACAAGGAATATTAACTATTGGGTTGTCGGAAAAGTCATGATGTATTTTTTTTTTTTCATTGAAAAAATGCATCATGACTTTTCTGACAACCCAATATTTTGCCTCATTTGAACCTAAAAACAAGCCTGAGAATTGTGGCAAGTGAAAACTATTACAAGGTTTGTTATCCATATTACCTCAAATTCAACAAATGGAGTTTAAAATATTTTATTTAAAAAGTGGAAATGTATACAGTAGGATAAAACTAAATAGAGAAAGAACTACACAAATTCTGAAGGTAAAATAATAAAGATTTAATGATTTTTTTAATGTTTATAAAACATGTTTATTAAAAAAGCATAAAGATCAAAAAAACAAACATCCATGAACCCACTAATTAGCTTAAAAATATTGCCTTCAGCTTTGATGTTTCCTCCGTATCCCTCCTGTGTCCCATCCTTTTCTCTCTTTCACAAAGGTAATCAAAATCCTAAATGTTGTCTAAAGTTATAACTCACATGCGGATATCCCTAAATAATAATGTTTAGTTATGCATATTGTATGGACTCAGGTACTATTATTTTTCTGAGTTTCATCCACATTGTCCTTTTAACTGAACTACATCCCTTTTCATTGTCTCATAGTAACCCATTTTGTAACATCTCAATTTATTTATCCACTCCATTGCCGATGGACATCTGGGCTATTTCCAGTGCCTCTGCTATTAACGACTCTCCTACCATAAAATTACTTCCTACATCGATGTACCCATGTGAAAATGTTTCTCTGGTATAAACCTAGGAATGGATTTCCTGGTTCAGTTCATATGTGATGCTCAAATGTATTAGATGCTGTCAAAGGGTTTTCCAATCTGACCAAAACTTGAGTCAAAAATTAATTTCCATGTATGTAAAGAGTGAGATGAAACTTAGCAGAACCCTCACCTATGCATTAATTTAAAGTTTTATGACATTTAAAAACTTAAAGTTTTCATGTCTATGCTACCTTCTTGCAATTTTCTAAGCAATTTTCTTGTCATCATTTTCTTGACATTTGAGTTATTTTCACCAAAAAAGATCTTTTTGCCAAGTAAAAGCTGTTTTCCTGCCAAAGAACAATATCCTTAAGATAATTTTAAAATTGAAACAGGTATAGAATATATATTTTCTACTCTTTACAATATAAATCCAGTATTATTCTCTCTTATATGCTTTACTTCTCCCACATATTGACCTTAGAGGGATCCCACATCTTATTTGTGTCCTCAATTAAGGAGGAAAATAAGAGGCATTTGTACATCCTTAGCACCTAGATGAAATGAAAAACAGTAACTGAAATGTTCATATCTTTTCTCTCAATTTGTTCTTAATATTGCCTGTGAACTTGTTTTATTTCTTGTAATTTGACTTATTTAAATGTGCATACTTTGCAAAGCATTGTTGGTTATTGTGTTCCTTGAATTACTTCAATGTAATGTAATTTTAAACTCAGAAATATGTAGGTATTTAAGGGGTCACAGAATTCTTCAGTAAATCTACACTGTTATAAGAAAACTCATTGAATCTGCTAATTGTTTAAGTCCTCTTTACAGAAATTCTAATGAATGCAGGTTTACTTTTAAAACATTATCTATAATGTTGATACAAGAACATCCAAACCTGAAGAAAATTTGTATGAGTTGATTAGAGTGTACTTAAGCCAATCAGAGGACATGCCTGAAAGCAAGACCTCAACCAACTGCAAAAAATGCTTCCCAGAATGACAGATTGCAGTCTCTTTTATACATCCGTAATTAATGAGGGGACTTTGGAAAATAATAACATAAACATGGGAGAAAGCAAGGCAGGGAAATGTCTATAAATTATGGGATATTTAACAGGATTATGTGCTCTCTTGAGAGTGGCTATGCTTCCAAGGGGTCTGAAAAACAGACATTTGAAAGGTGTGTCAACCCTAGATGCACAAAAACAATGGACAGGGATTGCTTACGGCAAAGATAACTTTTTTACTAGGGAAGTTATAGGCCTGAGAGGTGTCTATCCACCATGACCTTCCCAATCAGGAATTTATGATCATATCACCCTGTGAGGTTACATTTGGTAAGTTTATTACAAGGCCCCTTTTTCATCTATAATAACCACATTATAATAGATATTCAAATATCAAAATTCTAGGAGATATATTCAATCTAATTCAACAAATAATGAGAATCAGCGTCCATCTGGCACTATGCTAGTTACCAAATATGTAGAGAAGCTTATATTATGATAACATCATCAGTCCTCTACCAAAACAGAGGTTCAGCCTGACCTATTATTTTGATATCTGGAAATAAATGTACAAAAATGATTAATCTTATCTTGATAGACACCAGTGGTTAACTAAATAACTCTCTGTACTACCAAAAAGGGCCCTGGAACAGTCATTCATTTAGCAACATGTATTCTAGAAGACTCCCGGAGTAGCATCTGGAAAATTTCAGTCCTCAGGGGAAGTCCTTTAACACTTTTGTGCTTAGGT
>NW_017733530.1:19783-20689 GCF_001890085.2 Hipposideros armiger
ATCCCTTAATATTTCTTATTCTTCCCATAGTGACTAGAGATAAAGCTCAGCATGAATGGATACACACTGAATGATGCTGAAAAGTCAAGCAGACCTGATTTTAAATGCCATCTCCATCACGGTTTAGCTGGGTATGCTTAAGAAATAATGATATAAGTATTCAAAGGTACTTCAATGCTAGAATGTGTTCAAAACACTTTGGATATATAAGAACTGAGGGTTAACTTGTCCAAGATAGATTCTCTGCAGGTTGATCTACAAATCTCAGTGGAAGCCAACTACTACTGAGCTCTCAGGGGACAAACACTGAATGAGGGTGAGATGGAATATTATGAAATTGGCCAGACATCTTACACAGATGCAAGCAGAAAGCTTGGGATTGATTGACCTCTGATCACACCATGATGGTTCCCCACATTGACAATATTCCCCAACAATGCCAATTCTGGGAGAGATAGACTGGAGCCAAGGTCCTGCCCATCAGTAGCCCCACAAAAAAGGGTTAGGTTCTTCTCCCAAAGTCTAGCAACTGGTCCTGCTCTAACCCTGGGCTCTAACCCAGAAAATGTAATGGATAACAGGTGATCTGCAATCCTGCCACTGATTCAGTCTCATAGTTTCTTTCAATAATTGTTCCCCCAACAGCCCTAATATGTGTGTTTTCAGACTATTTATTTGCCCTTGTTAGCTTGAACCATATTCACAGTTGTTACTCTCATTTTTATAATGCTGTTCTCCAGGTAAATTCACAACCCAGGTTTATAGCTTTCTTCATGGCTTTACACAAACTTTCACATCTGTCCACTATATCCTTTCCCTTTGCTTGGTAAAAACCCATTCCTTAGAACCCAAATCAGGTGTCACTTTCCCTTTATGCTTTACTTTACTTCCATGACAGAAATAGAT
>NW_017733531.1:0-1101 GCF_001890085.2 Hipposideros armiger
TGCCTCCATTTTCTCATGATGAAGATGGAGATAACATTCTTCAAGAGAGTGGCAGCTGATCAGGTAGAATATTATCTAGTAGTTCAAGTAATTGGGCTGCAGGATAGAAGGATGATGAACTGGTGACGGCAGCTGTACCCCAAAGGTCCAGGTCTAGAGTAGTGAACCCCCATAGAGAAGAGGTAGGGGGAGGAGAGGGGTGAGCTGGGTGGAGCGAGGTCGGAAAGACTGGGGAGTGATGTAATCCTGGTAGGGTGCAGGTGTGTGTACTTTTGAAGAGACATTTAAGGAAGTCAGAAATGTGGTCACATGCTATTGGGTTTAGATTACAAATGACTGACGGGTTGAGCAATTTTTGAGTTTATGAAGTGGAAGCTTGAGTTAAAACCATCTGTTCAGAAGAATAACCCGAGAACTTGTGGGGAGTGATATTAAGAAGTACCTAGCAGAGATTTATTATTATGGCCATGCTCTCAGGAAAAGCATGAGACCACACTTGTGATTCCCTTCAATGTGCAGTGCCAGTGATGTTATTGTAGTTCATTTTTGTTTTAGCCGGTTCAGGCTCCTGGTAGATCTCTGATGGCATCTCATAACATCGCCAAGCTCATGGAGCTGTGTGCCAGGTCTGCGATGCCAACTGCCTTCCTCTTCTCTGACATGAATCCAGCCCAGTGTTGAAGGCTCCAGGCCCCCTCCACAGTCAGCATTTCCTGTCCACCATGCACACAGTGACTTCTCTTCTCTATTTTAAGTCCACTGGCCTTATTGCTTACTTGCTTGAACATAAATTCTTCTCTTTAGAGATGTTTATTCTCACTCTCCAACTGACCTATAAGCGAATGACAAATGACATGGGGCAGAGTCCATATCTCCTAGCTCTGAGTATCCCTTTAGTGCTCTGCACATAAACACCGTGGTCAGTCCACTTCTGTCATGTGGTGGCCAGGCCAGGAGAAGAGGCAGTGGGAACCAGGAGGACTCACCCCTTGTATAGTGGCAGTAAAATTGGGACAGCATGTGGGAAGCTGGCTGGGGCTGTCTGACTCTTTCAGTCCTAGCACTACATAAATAGTTATCAAATCACCAACAATGGACAGG
>NW_017733531.1:2421-7975 GCF_001890085.2 Hipposideros armiger
ACGACAGGGACCTGCCCTGGGTCAGATGGGACCAGTGGGGAAAACACACAAGGGAGTTTTGAGTTTGGGGGAGACAGGTGAGCTTTGGGCACTGGCCCATCACCAGCTATTTATTAAGGGGGTTAAAGTGGAGTTACCCTGCGGTCTGCCCTGAGATGGCTCGGGCTCCAGAAAGCAAAAAGGAGAAAGTGAAGGTCCAATGGCTGGAACAAAAGAAGCGCTGGAGGTCCAGGGAGGGGTCTGCAGGCCTGTGGCCCTGCCCTCTAAGGCGGAACTTGCTTTCCTTATTCTGCGGTCCCGCGTTGAGCCAGAGAGAACCCTGCACTCTCCCTGCGCATCCTTCCTTCTCAGCAGCCCCGCCTCTGCCACCTGCCCCAGAAGGACCCAGTGTCCTCCCTCTCCTGGGTGACAGGGCAGACCAAGGGTTATGTAATAGCTTCCTAAGAAACCTCGCTGTAAGGAACAAAAGAAGTTATCTGGTCCCAGTCTTGGGGGAGGACATTGAGAGGAAACAGTTAAATCAGCAGGCAGTCCGTATCCTGGGAATACTGGGAGTATTCTCTCCACTGAACCAGGGAAATCTACTTCAAGACTGGTTGTTCTACAAGAAGAGTTAAGAAAGAGACCAGTGGTTTAAAGCCTAGGACAGGATGACGTTTACCTAGTAACTGATGACGCTAGGCTGAGGCACTCAGTGATTTGTCTCTATGTTTGCCCCAGCTACCCAGCCAATCTGACAACCCTCAGTTTGGGACGCAACTTAGATGGGCTGGTAAGAACAAGTTTAGTATCTAGGGGCTGGGTAGCTCCAAATCACTCATTTAGTCAAGAGGCCTGGGCAATACCATATTCTGCTCAGGGCCTGGAGATCATCTACCCAGGCTGGGGTTTCTGGAGCAGTCAAGGACTCAAGGCCCCTGGAAGAGCTGGTCCAGGGGACCGAGTTCCCTGTGTCTTCCCAGAGCAGATCATGACCACACTCCTGCAGCTGCTGCTAGTCCTTAGCCTGGGCTGCACCGGAGCAGGTAAGGACATTCCTTCCTGGGCCCTCCCTTCCTCTGCTCATGTTGTAGGCTAAGGGGGTTCAGTTTTGTTACTGGATTTGGACACCCCAGACTATGATATACTCTTATAGCACTTGTACTGTACCTTTGCAGCAATTTTAATAGTAATGAAGCTGTGTGATTATTTGTGTAATATGGATCTCCTGCTGGAATGTAGGCAAGGACATCTGTCTTGTTTGCTGCACCACCAGCTCCTAGCACAGTGCCTGGCACGTAGCGAGTACCTCATAAATATATATGGAGTGAATATTTATAACATATCCAGCACAAAACAAGGCTGACTCTTTCCCTTTACCCCTTTTCTCACTCAGTAATGTGCCTTATTAAAGGTCTTGTCCTGAGTAAGTTGTCGTGTTTGAACAAGTATATAATCTTGGGCCACTCCAGACCCAGACTTAGTCTCACATAAAACAGGATCTAACAATATCCAGCTTGTCTGTTAATCGGGACTCTCAGGGATTCCAGAGCGTGAGCTGGGTCAGCAGACGCTGCCCGAGGTGGGAAACTGTGCCCGACTGTGTAGCTGGGCCTGGCCTCTGACCTGCCCCCTCTCTGACTCCTGCAGGGGGCTTTGTGGCCCATGTGGAAAGCACCTGTCTGTTGGATGACAATGGGACGCCACAGGATTTCACGTATTGTGTTTCCTTCAACAAAGATCTGCTGACTTGCTGGGATCCAAAGGAGGGCCAAATGGCCCCTTGTGAATTTGGGACACTGAATATGTTGGCCACCTACCTGTCAGACTACCTCAACAAGCAGAAAGGCCTGCTCCAGCGCTTATCTGAGGGGCTCCAGGACTGTGCCACACACACAAAGCCCTTCTGGGGATCACTGACCCACAGGACGCGTAAGGAAGGAGGGGTGAGAGGGGCTATGAGGAAGCACGGGGAAGAGAAGAGAGGCCAGGGAGGATTCCTCAGCAGCCAAAGGGGTTGAGATTTGGGCAGAAAAGAAGCCGAAAATGCATCGACCTGGATGTAGAAAGAGGGAAGTTTGACCCCCAAGGTCAAACAAGGTGGCTGGTGGGGTTGGAGCAGGAATTAAGAAGAGGAGATGATGTGTGAGCCTAAGAGGAGCTCTTGAGGGGAGGGTCCCCATGTCTCCTCCTAGGCCGATCGTCCTAGGTCGATCACAGTTTATCCAGGGCTGTGTCAGGATAGCCAGAATGGCATCGCCCAAATGCGCATGCCTTTTTATCCTGGGCTCTGATGTTCCAGGTCTGGGGTGGGCCTAAGCATGGGGATATTTGGAAAGCCTCTGACGTACATGCTTCCTCACCCTTGTATTGAGAATGACTTGAGATTGGTAGAGGAAAGCTTGAAGATCTCTACAGGACAGAGTAGTGTGTCCTGGGATGTGATTTCTAAACCATCTTTCTCTGAATTGCCTGAGGAAGATGCTTATTACAAACACAAGCCCTTCGGATCCATTGAACGAAAATTTCTGGGGATGCAGGCTAGGGAATCTGCATTTTAACACAATTTCTTGGATTTTTATTTAAGATTTTGTTTGAAAAGCAAAGACAGAGGCAAGCAGGAGGGTCACGTAGGAGAATAAACTAGTGAAAAATGGCAATATTAACAATCTCATTAATTAGGACAATGCCAATCCAAATTTAAGAGAGCCCTGAGTTAGGCTTATTTCCTTAAACTATCTGAGGAAAAGAAGCTTTATTTAGCAAATTAATTTGTTAACAGGATTTGAGGACAGAAGTCTTTTTCTACCTTTACATAGACCCCAACTTGCAACTCTGGACAACTGTTAGCTTGTGTGCTTGAAATAAATACAGTGACTCCTGAAACAGCTTGCAGTTCAGACCTGGCTTCTGCTTATTTTGATCAAACATAATTTTGGAGGAGAAAAGAAAAGACGGGGCAGTGAAGGAATGGGAGAAAAGAAAGAGCAAAGCAGGAGCAAATTCTAATTCCTTATTTTCAAAGGGATGTGTGGTGGCATAGGGTGGGGGTGGGGAGGGGAGGTTGGCAAAATCCATGAAGAATTGAAGTAGGGAAGAAGTCAGGTTGAAGAAAAAATTCTCCTTTATGACCAATTTTCCTCCTATGCAGGGCCACCATCTGTGCAAGTAGCCAAAACCACTCCTTTTAACACGAGGGAGCCCGTGATGCTGGCCTGCTATGTGTCGGGCTTCTATCCAGCAGATGTGACCATCACATGGAGGAAGAACGGGCAGCTTGTGCCCCCTCATGGCAGTGCCCACAAGATTGCCCAGCCCAATGGAGACTGGACGTACCAGACCCTCTCCCATTTAGCCACAACCCCCTCTTTCTGGGATACCTACACCTGTGTGGTGGAGCACATTGGGTCTCCAGAGCCCATCCGTCAAGACTGGAGTAAGTGTATGGCAGGCGGAAGGAATTAGGGCCAAAGCAGAGCGCCATTGCAAGCGGGTGGTGGAAACAGAGCAGCAATGTTTTGGCAGAGGAAGTGAGGTGTGGAGAGGTCGGTGGTATACGGCAGAGAGGGAGATGCTGAGAATGAGAATTAGGTCTGGAGGAAGTTATGGATTGTTTGTGACTAGAGATGGGGCAACGGGATACAGGAACGGAAAGTATGCTAGTGTCGCTGTTGCCATGGTGGTGCGGTGTGCTTGTCTGAGAGTGGGAGGGAAGCAGGACTGTCCTGAAAAGAGGATGTAGATTTCAGAACCCCAAATTGTGATGCAATATTCCAGGATTCTCAGATTTCAGCTATTCTGTTGTCAGGTCAGGAATGGGAATTGGAGAAATAAAGGAGGTGGCAGAAGAAAAGGGCTCTCGGTGTGGGGGGCAATACTGACTGTGGGGGACTCTATCAGGGAGGAAAAGCCACGGCTGCTAGACACTTCGCTGTGCATGCTCGGGGCTAGTGAACAAGGAAGCAATCACCAGGATTGGAAGTAGTTAAAGGAACTGAGAGAAGTCCCACGCAGATTTGGGGATTCTTGGGAAAGAGAAGAAGAAATGAGGAAGAGAAAGAGTGTCTGCAAAGGGCCAGTGAACAGGATCCCAGACTGGCTGAGACCAGACCTCCCCCTGTGGGGACTGTGGTGTCTGGCAGCTGAGAAAGGCATGAGGAGCGGAGAGGAACCTGCAGGCTCACCTGAGCTCTCCTGGGAAAGTCTCCTTCACAAGGAATTTCCTTGGTGATGGAATGTCCATTTTAGCATGGGAAAGGAATCCAGGTGGGACAGGAGTTAGCTCTGGGAAGTGGGGGCTGTGCAGTGGGATGGAGACAGGTTCTGGAAGGACACATGGGAAATCTGGATGTGGACAGGTAGGAGACAGGTAAGACACATAAGACACAACTCATGGAACAGAACCACTGGACCTTAGGAAAGACATTTTAATAGGAACTTGCTCAGATAGAGCAAGTAAGGGAGCAAACATTGTCATTATGGGGTCAATGGAGAATGGAATGAGGAACGTTTTATTCTTTGGTGAGGGTGACTTTGGGGTGAAGGAAGAAAGTAGGATGCCTCGAGACGCCCCACTGTACTAGAAGCTAAGGTGCTAACTCTAGGGAGAGTGGTTCCTTGGGGTTATTCTAGGAGTAGAGATTCATAGGGTGGGGGTTTTGAGGAGGGGATTGGTGTGAGCTAGACCCTTGGGGTTGGGATAAAGCACCTCTGAGTCTGCTGGGTGGAGATTGCAATAAATTAAGTTGCTCTGGAAATGAGCAACAGAGATTGGTCCTAGTGAATCTCTGTTTTTGCAGCACCTGGGCTGTCCCCGGCACAGACAGCGAAGGTCTCTGTGTCTGCAGTGACTCTGGGCCTGGGCCTCATCATCTTCTCTCTTGGTTTGCTCCGCTGTCGGAGAGCTGGCTCCTCTGGTGAGTGACCCTCCTGAGCGCCTGTCGCCATCCTCACTCCCAGTCTCTGCTCACTTTCTGTTTGTGATTTGTTCTCCCAGTTTTGCTACCCCATTTGCTGTGAATAATGCCAGCTACTTTTATCCACAAAGACTGTCCTCTAATCAAATATTTTCCTCTCCTAGGCTATACTTCCCTCCCTGGGGCCAATTATCCAGAAGGTAACATATGTGTTGGTCTGTTTGCCTACTGGTCCTTTGGAAGGGGTGAAGTTGGAGGGGGTCAGCATTGGGTTCAACTGACTGTGCTTATAGTAGGGGTGAGCTACCCGGGATCTAGCCAAGAGCATATTTAAGCCGCCATTGTTGGATTAGGAGCAGGAAAGAGGAGAGCCTACCCTTCTTTTCTAACCAATGGAGCGTCTGTGAGGAGGGGCTGAATGCAGCTCCAGAATTTTCAATATCACTGTATTAAAGGCTCTGGCACATGATGGGGTCAAAGGAGTTATAGAGACACATGATGGAGTCAAGGGGGTTTGAAGGCTAATTATCTCCTTTCTATTTCTTCCGCAGGTCGGCACATTTCCTAGAGGCAGGATTCTACAACTTCCATGCCAAGTGAGGAGGAGATTCATACTCTTAGCGGTGCTGCAGTGCCCCTCCAACATCCTCAAGCCCTCC
>NW_017733531.1:8195-19316 GCF_001890085.2 Hipposideros armiger
TGAACATAATCTGGGGAGGGAAGTTAAGTGCTCTTCTGGGGGACCTGCGTGCCACAGAGGGCAGTGCGTCGCTGGTGATCATCTCTGAGGAATAAACTGGTGGAAGTATTGCTTTTCCATGCGTTTTCCTGAGGCGCTAGGGAGGTCCTATGGGAAGAGTTAGGGGCTGGGGTTGATTCTCTCCTACTCGAGTGGAGGAATCAGTGCCTCCTCCCATTTTCCCATCTAGACATGACAGAAATTGAGGCGTTTTTTTGTTTGTTTATTTATTGTTGGGTGTTTTTTTTTTATAATTCAAAAGAAGAAATTAAACTGTGGTGGGATGGAGCAACAGAGTAAGGTAGAGGAAGGGATTAACAATTTGTTTTACTTACCTCATAAGGGGTCTTATGAAGATTCAATGAGCTCATACTTGTAAATGGCTGAGAACATTGCGGGGCACACAGTGAGCCCACAATAGTGACATGAGCTGTTTGTGGTCAGTTACTCAGCTTTTGGGGCCAGACATTGTGCCAGGTGCTTTACATGCATGGCTTTATTTGATCCTCATCCCAGTCCTGACACAGATGCTCAGGTAGTCAGGAGTCAGGGGGCAGAGCTTACCTTCAAGCCTGAGTTCCCAGTGGTTATTTCTTCCATTCCCGAGTGGGGAAGGGAATGTAGTTTGAGTGCGTATCATGCCCCAGGCACTGGGCTAAGAGCTTTATGTTTGTATTTCACAGTAACCCCATACGAAAAAGATTGTCTCCCTCCATGTCACAGACGAAGAAAGTGAGGTTCAGAGAGGTTAAATAACTTGTCTAAGGTCAAAGGACAAATTCTTTATGGGATGTTTGTCTACCTGACTGGAAGCGACTGGACTGCTTTATTTTGAGGACCCTCGTGCTGGAGAACACACCACTATTCACAGCCATCTTCCAGTCCTTCTACCCAAAACCCAAGGGGCATTCACTGTTGGGGTCTAGATTTCAAACTGTAAAAGCGAGGTGCTGTTTGTTTCCAGTGAAAGGCGACACCTGCTGGACACAGAAAGCTGGGCTGTGGAACTGTTTTTGGAATTAGAGTTGGATACTGGACTTCAGGCAAAGAAAAGAAACCAGGAATGTAGACAAGTACTGGGGGAGCTTAGCCTAACAAGAATTGTGGAGGGAGGACAAGGGTTAGGAGACATATTTGTGTGGGGGTATCTATGCAGGAACACATACGATCGGAATCTGATGAGCTGGGGGGAGGGCGCAGAACACTGTGGAATCTTCCTGTGTGATGCTATCCATGGTTGTGAGAGGGGTGGTCATGGGAGCTAGAATGCTTCATCCTTGGACAGATTCTATGCTGATGGGGGCCTGGATAAGAGTGGGGGTAGCGCAGTTCATACGACTTGATGTCCAAAGTAGGTGCTCAGTGTTTGCCCCATAAGTGAATTGATCTCCACATCCATGGTTTCACCAGAAGGATCCTTGTGATCAGGGCATCTCCTCTGGAAGGAGTTTACTGAAGAAGTCAGTGAGAGGGGAAAGTGCTCATGAATTCAAAATAGTTATTCTCTGAGCAAGGCCAAAAAAGGGAGGAAGAGAAAGAGTGCTGTATGTTGTGCTAATCAGTAAATGTAGGCTGAGAAATTAATCTGTATACATTTTATCAGTTTTATGTTTCATGTTTATAAAATTTTTGTATACCATTTAATTAGCTTGTGCATCATATAAATAACTTTCCACCTCTGCTTGACTGTGTGTTTTCTTTCATAACTTCCTGTCTGAAGCCTTGTCATGTTTCATTTTCATTTTTGCATTCACTGTTGTTTTTTTGGTTTTTGGTTTGTTTGTTTATTTGTTTGAGAAAGCAAATTCCATTTGAAATGCTAGTCTAGTCTGGGGGTGGGGCTTTGGGTCTTGTCCGTGACTGGCCAGTTGTGAAGAAGAAGCTGCCCAGCCGAAGGGTCTGGGTCTGGTCACAGCAGTGGGACTCAAAGTGACAGGAGCCCCGGAGGAAGGAAGGAGTCAGCTAATTGCACAGTTTCCAGTTTCCCTCTGGAGATTCCCATGCAGGCTTTTCTCTTCCCTCACCTTGTAGGTTTTTGTTTTATAGGGAAGGTTTTTCCCATCCAGATGGGGAGCAGGAAAAAGTGCCATGTAGGTCTCCTGGGATCCAGGAAGCCAGATTACAAAAGGGAGAAAAGGGAGGATGTACCTGTCATTACATGAGAGCGAGTGGTTCTTGGAAGGAAGGAGAAGGGTGATAGTGGGCTGGCTCCAGGACTGTGTGAGGAGAGGAGAATATTAAACATAATGAAATGCCATGTGTGTGTGTGTGTGTGTGTGTGCGCGTGCGTGCGTGTGTGTGTGTGTGTGTGTGAACGAATGGTTCTCTCCCTTCAATGTCATTTGTTTCAAAAACTGAACTTGAAGCTGGAACTGACTTTAAAGGCCACCTAATCCATCTCTCCACCCACAGAGAGCTGGCTTTGTGTCCATAAGGGCACGCACAGTGAGGGAGTCCCTTTAACCCTTGGTGCAGGTACCAGCACTTTATAGAAATGTGTTGACTTCAAGTTTGAGGTTCTTCTTTTGACCATTAAAGACAATGGGAATAAAGCCCAAACACGCAGCGGGCGTGTACATGCTGAGTGTTGTTTCCTGAGGAGAGCACGCTTCTGTCTTCCAGGCTCTCTCTGTTTTCTTGCCCATGCACACAGCCATGTGAAAGGAACAGACAAGGGTTGGTATTTAATATCAATGTCTACTTAGGAAAATTATATTTAGACCACCTTCTCAAGTAATTGTTTCCAAAGTAAAATTGGGGAAATCAGATGATAAATGAGGGTGGGGTCTAATGCCACCCTTACCTTGGCTTTGGGTGGAATGTCTGCCATTCCCGAGAGCCCTCAAACTGCAGGGTATGGGGGACTCTTCCTTGGTGCTTCCTGCCACCCTTTGCCTGAACCAGTCCTCAGGGGCTGCAGGAAGTGGAGAGGCCCAAAACCACAGAGGTTGCTCCCAGACAGGGAGCTCAATGGCTCTCCCGACCCTTCCTCTCTCTCTGTTCCATTGTATGTGAGGCTTCCAAGAGCCCCTGGCCAGGCTGGTGTGGGGCAGGGAATGAAGAAATAAGTGGCTTCCATTGCATCAGGGATGCAGCAGAAAACAGATGGCACACTCAGAATAGGATCGTTCAAGGAGAGTCTATTTGCAAAGAAGTATTTACAGAGAAGTGGGTGAAGGGTAGTACAGTGACCTGGAGCTAGTAGCAGCTGAGCTGTCACTACCTCAAGATCTGAAGAGGCAAGGGACTGGAGCTGTTATCAGATGCAAGAGGAGAGTAAGTACTACGGAGACGTCACCTTGCCAGCGCGGTGCCCTTCAGTCAAGGGACACAGCCTGCCCAAGGTGGACTTACAGGGAGGGAACCAAGGGTACAAAAACCCTGACCTCAGTCTCCTCCCCCTTCTGCTCTTGGGGCAAGGAGGAAAGCAGGAGGAAGCCAGAGAGCTCGGGAGCCTGCGATGTCATAGGGTCACCACCTGGGGCAGTCACCAGGGTGGAGAAGTGTGGCTTGGAAGGACAGATGGAGGACAGTTGGCATATTCACAATATGAAGGAAAGAAGCCAAGGTTGGAAGGAAAAAGAAATAAAACGTGGGCTTTCTTTGGCTTTGGACAGGGACAAGACCTCAGCAACAGAGGAGTAGGTTTGTATTTTCCTTCTGGAGGACCTAGGAGAATGCTCATTTCTAGTTCTCCCCTCCACTTCCAGGGTTTGTGTAACTCTGTGAATCCTTATTGTTTCACACATGTTTTACAATAAGTTTATGGAGCCCCTCAAAATCAAACTTGAATTTTGATTGAGGTTATATTGAATTTATAGAGCAGTTTGGGGATAATTGATTTCTTTTTACTATTAAGTCATCCCATGCAAAAGCAGAGGGTATTTCCCTGCTTATCAAATCTTGTTTGCTCTTTATTATGCTTTTTAAAATTTAATTTTTCATGGTGGCCCTATGTATGCACGGTTAATTTTTTTCTTAAAATTTTTAATTTAAGTGTAGTTGATATACAATATTATATTGGTTAAATTAGTTTCAGTTGTACAATATAGTGGTTTGACATTTTTATACCTTACAATGTTAACACCCTGCTAATTTTAGTAATCATCGGTCACCGTGCAAACTTATCACAATATTATTGACTATATTCCCCTTTCCTTTTCACCTATTCCCCCACCCCTCCCTTCTGCTAACCATCCTTTTGACCTCTGTTTCTATGAGTCTGTTTGTTTTGGGGTTTTTTAAGATTTCACATATAAGTGAAACCGTACAGCATTTGTCTTTCTCTGCCTGACTTATTTCACTTAGAATAATACCCTCTAGGTCCATCCATGTTGCAAATGACAAGATTTCATTCCTTTTTACTGCTGCATAATATTCCATTGTTTATATGTACCACATCTTTTTTTATCCATTTGTCTTTGATGGAAACTAGGTCTCTTCCATATCTTGGCTATTGTAAATAATGCTTCAGTAAACACAGGGGTGAAACCACAAAATGCCTAGAAGAAAACATAGGAAGTAAACTATTTGCCATCAGTCTTAGTTATATCTTTTTGGATATGTCCCCTCAAGCAAGGGAAACAAAAACAAAAATAAATAAATGGGTCTTTATCAAACTAAAAAGCTCCTGTTCAGTGAAGGAAACCTTCAATGAAACAAAAAGACAACCTACCGATGGGAGAAGATATTCACAAATTATATATCCAATAAGGGGTTGACATCTAAAATTAATAAGAAACCCATACGACTCAATAACACAAAAAATAATCCAATAGAAAAATGGACAGAGCACATGAAACATTTCTCCAAAGAGACATACAGATGGCCAACAGACATATGAAAAGATGCTCAACATCACTAATCATCAGGGAAATGAAAATCTAAACTGCAATGAGATACCGCTTCACACCAGTCAGAATGGCTATTATCAAAACGTCAACAATCACATGTGCTGGCAAAAATGTGGAGAAAAGGGAACCCTTCTACACTGTTGGTGGGACTGCGAACTGGTGCAGCCCCTGAAGAAAACAGTATGGAGCTTCCTCAAAAAACTAAAAATAAAGCTATCATATGACCCAGCAATTCTACTTCTGGGCATTTATCCAAAGAAAACAAGAACACTAATTCAAAAAGATATGTGCACCACCATGTTCAGTTAAGTCTTTAGACATTCTTAGGTTTTGCTGTGATTGTGATTGGTATCTTATTGTATTTTTATTTTCAAATCAGTTATTTCTAATGTAGAGAAATGTAACCAATTTTTAAAAAATTGTGGTAACAAACACATACCATAAATTTAGCATCTTAACCATTTTTTGAGGGTACATTTCAGTAGTGTTAAGTATATTTACATTGTTGTGCAACAAATCTCCAAAACTTTTTCATCACGCAAAACTGAACCTCTGTACCCATTAAACAACAACTCTCCATTTCCCTTTCTCCCCAGTAACCACCATTCTTTCTATTTCTATGAATTTGACTACTTTATGTACTTCATATAAGTGTAATCATACAGTGTTTGTCTTTTTGTGATGAGTTATTTCACTTAGCATCATGTCCTTAAAGTTCATCCGCACTGTAACATGTCACAGAATGTCTTTCCTTTCTTCAGGCTGAATAATATTCCATGTATGTATATACACATTTTGTTTATTCATTCATCCACTGAGGGACACTTGTGTTGCTTCCTCATCTTGGCTATTATGAACAGTGCTGCTATAAATATGGGTATGCAAATACCTCTTCAAGTCCCTGCTTTTATTTTTTATTGTAGCCATTGTAATGGGAGTGAGATGATACTTCATTGTGGTTTTGATTTGCATTTCTCTAATGATTAGTGATGTTGAACATCTTTTCATATGCTTGTCGGCCATTTGTATATCATCTTTAGAGAAAGGCCTATTCAAGTCCTTTGCCCATTTTATAATTGTTCTTGTGTGTGATTTTATTTGTTGTTGTTGAGTTGTAGGAGTTCTTTATATGTGCTGGATATTCATCCTGTATCAGATATATGATTTGCAAATATTAAAATTAACCAATTTTTGTAGGTTAATCACACATGAAGCAATCTTGCTGAGTTCTCTTACTCATTTCAGTGGTTTATTTGTTATTGATATTTTCTCTGTCTTGCTCTTCTTTCTAGGTAGATGATAATATCAGCAAACACTGAAAGTATTGCCTTATAATCCTTAAAACTCTTAGTTTCCTTTTCCAACCAGGACCTCAAGTGCTGTATTAAACAGTGGCAGTGACAATGAGTATCATTGTTAAAGGAAATACAACTTAATGTTCTTCATTAACTATAATGTTTGCTGTGGGTTTTTTTTAATAAACTTTAAATTTGAGATAATTGTAGATTCACATGCAGTTGCAGAAATAGTATAAACAGATCTCATACACCCTTTACCCAGTTTCCCCTGATTTCTTGCAAAATTATGTACAATATCAGAACCAGGATACATTAATACAGAAAATTCCAGAAAGATCCAAGATGGTGGAGTAGATAAATACTGTGCCTTCTTCCTTTTGTGAGCACATTAAAATTACAACAAAATTATAGTACAATCAACCTGGAAGATCATCTGAAGCCTACCTGAACGGAACTTTTATAACTAAGGATATAAAGAAGAAGCCACGTTGAGACTGGTAGGAGGGGCAGAGATGCAAAACTGTCAGCCCCAAAATTCCGTGGGGCAGTTGAGAATCAGGAGGGATATATCTGCCATGAAAGTTCCCCATGGAGGAGCAAGAGACCCCAGCCCCATACCAGGCTCCCCAGCCTGGAGTACTGGTGTCAGGAACAGAAACCCCCACAACATCTTGGTGGGATGGAAGGCTGCAGGAAACTCAGATGTCCTCTTAAAGGGCCTGCACACAGACTAACTCACAGGCACTCACCCTGAGCTCTGGCAGAAGAATAGTGATTCAGGGGGCATCAGAGACACACCTGGGTTGGGGGACAGACTGAGGGCTGGAGGACAGTTGCCATTTTCCCTGTGTGGGGTCCTTCTCCCATGCAGCCAGTAGGTGGGTGCCACCTTTCCTATGTTGAGCCCTCCCCCCATGCCCACGACCAAATCTGAATCTGAATTGGTCTGGTGAGCTCTGCTGGGACCCCGCTCCACCAAACTCCCCCAATACTGGAGGCACTCTGCAAGCAGCCAGCTCTGCCTGATTGCGTTTTTTCTTGGAAAACTATCGGAATTTGCGTGCCCCAGGTGGGCAGCAACTATCCTCAATGTGCTCTGAGACTTTTGCTGAATAACTCCAGCTCACCACTGGCACCAAACCAGAATCTACATTAACCTGGTGACCACAACTCTTCCCACTCTAGTGACTCTGTTTTTTGTTTGTTTGTTTGTTTTTTTACTTCTTCCTTTGTGTGCTATGGCGGCGGACACTGCAGCATCCTCTAGTGACTCTCTGAGACTCTGCCTTACCCAACTTGTGTACCGCACAATGCTTTATCAGTGGCTGGACCTTAAGGGAGCTGGCAGGTGACAGCAGGCCTTAAGGTTTCCTGGCTTTTTGCAGAGCTCCCCAGGCCAGGTACTAGTGGCAGACGTCCTCAGTTTGCAAAATGACCTCTAAGTTCAGCATAGCAGATCTACCAAATACAAAGAAACAAACACAGAGGCAGTCAAAATAAGAAAACAAAAAAATATGCCCCAAATGAAAGAACAGGAAAAAACTCCAGAAAAAGAACTAAATGAAATGGAGGCAAGCAACCTACCAGATACATAGTTCAAAACAATTGTTATAAGGATACTTAATGATCTTGGTGAGAACTTCAACAAGGAGATAAAAAACATAAAAATTGGGATAGAAAACATAAAAAAGAACCAGAAATTAAGAATACACTAGAAATGAAGAATGCACTAGAAGGAATCGCCAGCAGACTAGATGAAGCGAGGATCGGATCAGCAATTTGGAAGACAAGGTAGCAGAAAACACCCAATTGGAACAGCAAAAAGAAAAAAGAATCCAAAAAAATGAGGATAGTTTAAGAAACCTTTGGGACAACATCAAGCATAATAACATTCGCCCCACAGGGGTACCAGAATGAGAAAAGAGAAAACAAGGAATTGAGAAGCTATTTGAAGAAATAATGACTGAAAACTTTCCTAACCTGGTGAACTAGACACACAAGTCCAGGAAGTGCAGAGAGTCCCAAACAAG
The DNA here is from genome assembly GCF_001890085.2 of Hipposideros armiger. Classification (NCBI taxonomy): domain Eukaryota; kingdom Metazoa; phylum Chordata; class Mammalia; order Chiroptera; family Hipposideridae; genus Hipposideros; species Hipposideros armiger. The sequence goes on from NW_017733531.1 coordinate 16,416, forward strand.
ATGAACCCAAACAGGCCCACACCAAGACACATTATAATTAAAATGGCAAAGGTTTTAACCTGTATTTAGACAAAGGGAGAATCCAAAAAGCAGCAAGAGAAAGACAACTAGTAACTTATAAAGGAACCCCCATAAGATTGTCAGCTGATTCTCAGAAGAAACTTTGCCGGCCAGAAGGGATTGGCACAAAATATTCAAAGTGATAAAAAGCAAGGACCTACAACCAAGGGTACTCTACTCAGTAAGGCTATCATTTAAAATTGAAGGACAGATAAAGAGCCTTCCAAACAAGGAAAAGCTAAAGGAGTTCATCACCACCAAGCCAGTATTACAAGGAATGTTAGAGAGACTTCTTTAAGATGGAAATTTTTCAAAAGATCAAAACTATGAATAATAAAATGGCAACAGCTACATATCTATCAACAATTACTTCTAATGTAAATGGCTTAAATGCTCCAATCAAAAGACATAGGGGGGCTGAATGGATAAGAAAACAAAACCCTTACATATACAAGAGACTCACTTCAGATTGAAAGACACACACAGACAGAAAGTAAAAGGATAGAAAAAGTACTTCATGAAAATGAAAACGAAAATAAAGCTGAGGTAGAAATACTTATACCAGACAAAATAGACTTTAAAACAAGGTCAGAACAAGAAACAAAGGAGAACTCAGTAATTCCACTTCTGGGTATTTATCCGAGGAAACCCGGAGCACTGGTTCAAAGAGGAATGTGCACTTATGTATTCATTGCAGCATTATTTATAACAGCCAAGATGTGGACGCAACCTAGGTGTCCACAGTGGAAGCTCCCTTGTAGGAAACTAACCGCTTTTCTCTGGGTGGCTGGGTGTGGGGAGGCCTCCAAAAAGGAACAATGGCCTCTGCCAGCACCCCTGTCTGGGAGAAAGCGGCTCCTCCAGCACTCGGCCCAAAGCCAGATAACGCAGTTTCTTTCCGTATGGCCCAGGCGCCTTCTGAGCTGCTGCCCCAGCGATGGAGCTCAGAGAGAGTGAGTCCATCTCTCAGGGAGTAAACCTGTGCACGGACCCTTTAAGAGAATGCATGGGACTCCAGCAGCCCTCCATCTCACTTAGCCACAATACCCGTTGATTTTCACAGCCAGATGTTGTGGGGACTCTTCTTCCCAGCACTGGAACCCTGGGCTGGGAAGCCTAGTGTGGGGCTGGGGCCCCTTGCTCCTTAGGGGAGATCTCCACAGCTGAGATATTCCTCCCAATTTTTAACTGCCACACGTGAGTGTGGGGCCAGCCTGTTCTGCATCTTCACCTCTCCCACCAGTCTCAATGTAGCTTCTTTTGTGTATCCTTAGTTATGAGACTTCTGTTCAGCTAGACTTCAAGTGGCTCTCAATGATGGTTTTTCTGTAGTTTAGTTGTAATTTTGATGTGGTTGTGGGAGGAGGCTGGCACAGCATTTAATTACTCCACCATCTTGACCCCATCTTAAGTTGATCTGTCTTCCTCTTCTCCTACTGTATTTTCTTCTCCTCCTCCTCCTTCTTCTCTGCCTATGGATGTTGAATTGTTCTAGCTTCATTTGTTGAAAATGCAATCTTTCCTCCATTGAATTGCTATTGCACCTTTATAAAAAATGAATTGGGCATATTTGTGTGGAACTGTTTTTGGTTCTTTATTTTGTTCAGTTGATCTATGTGCCTGTCTCTTCACCAATAACACACAGTATTGGTTACTGTAGTTATGTAATGTTTTGAAATCAGATAGACTGAATCTTACTACCTTAACATTTCTCAAGGTTGTTTTAGTTATTCCATTTCTTTTGATTTTTCTCATAAATTTTACAATAGTATTTTCTAGATCTATAAAAACTTCTTGCTGAGATTTTGATAGGAATTGCATTACACCCGTATATTCATTTGGGGATAATTGGCAGCTTTACTATGTTGAGTCTTCTAATCCATGAACATGATATGTCTTTCATACCATGAAATTTATTTCATTTCTGTATTCTTTCATTTCTTTTATCAGTGTTGTACGGTTTTCAGCACATAAGTTTAGCAAATGTTTTGTTAGATTTACACTTAAATATTTCATTTTTAAGCAACTTTAAATGGTATTAATTTTTAATTTTGGTATTCATGTGTTCATTATTAGTTTATAAAAATATAATTTATTTTAAATATGTTTATCTTATATCCTGTAACTTTGCTGAACTCACTTACTAGTTCTAGGAATGTTTTTGTCGATTTCTTGGGATTTTTCTATGTATAAAATAATGTCATACAAAAAGTTTTTAAAAAAATTTCTTCCTATCCAATCTGTTTACCTTTTATTTTATTTTATTCCATTATTGTACTGGCTAGAGCGTCTAACACTATGTAGAAGAAGAATGGTGAGAGTGTATAGCTTACCTTGTACCTGGTCTTAGGGCAAAAGCATTTAGTCTTTCATCATTAAGTATAATGTTATATCTAAGTGATTTTTTTAAGATGCTTTTTATCAAGTTGAGAAAGTTCCATTTATTCCTATTTTTTTGAGTTTTTATTTTATTTAATCATGAATGGTGCTAAATGTAATAAAATGCTTTTCCTGCATTGGTTGATGTGATTATTTTTCTTCTTTAGCTTAAAAATATGGTAGATTACACTTATTGATTTTTGAGTATTGAACTAGCCTTGAATCCCTGGAATGAATGGTCAAAGTATATACTTTGGAAAAACCCAAGTGGTCATGGTGTATACCCTCTTTTATATATTGTTGAATTGTATTTGCTAATAATTTGTTAAGGGTTTTTGTACTTATGTTAATGAAGGATATAAGTATGTAGCTTTTTAAAAATCTGGTTTTGATATCACAGTAATATTAGTTTTATAAAATGAATTGGGATGTGTTTCCTCCTATTCTTCTGGAAGAAATTGT